>NC_039247.1:26469001-26474001 GCF_003368295.1 Carassius auratus
GAGACGACGGTGTTACTCAAACAGCCCATATCTTTATCTTTTAACAAAAACTATCGTATTACGCGTTACTAAGACAAAATCTGTAACAGCGTTCATTAATACGTTGAAATGAAAATGAACATACAAAACTTTATAATGACCGTATAGCCTAACACCGCATTGACAAATGTTTGTTCTAACGCTTTCGCCCAAAAATTGCGAGATTTCTTGACTTTGCCGTGTTTAACGGACGCTAGAGCGAACTGTAAACCACACACTTCCTCATCGCATTACGCTAAGAAACTGCACCTGGTTAAAGCTATTACACCATAAACTGTCTAAAGTTGTTAATGTACAAGCACAGTAAACTATTTCTACAAAAAAAATCATCGCACTACTGTTTTTGCACATAATACATCGTTCAACAATACTTTTGCACACTCATTCGACTGTATTTATTACCGTCGTTCTCACGTTCCTGCTGTTCATAATGTATATATAATACTTCATTGCTCGGTTCATCATGTACATACGATCCCTACATTGCATCCATATTTATTTTCTGTATATACTCCGATCAATATTGTACGTATATTGCAAGTACACTGTATTTTCTGTATATCATAGCTTTACTTACTCTGCACTTTTATGTATATAAAACACTATATTCTTACACTTCTGGTTAGATGCTAACTGCATTTCATTAGCTCTGTACTTGTACTCTGCATAATGACAATATAGTTGAATCTAATCTAAACAAGTACAATCGTACGCTTCCAGGACTTTGCTCATTCTTTCTGTTTAAATTTGTTTAAACGGACTTTCGCATTCTTATCTTATTTTCACCAACTAAGTGTTATTCCTAGGCCTCGCGGATTGTTTTCTAGTTTTGGCCCTCAACCTCCTTGTTCATACGCAGTGATATCTCTGTGAATCTGCTCGATTTCATAAAATATCTTTTACGTCATATCATTATATTATCCTAGTTTATATCAGATACAAGTTTGTTTCTTCATATTTCTCTTACATCTACCCCCGTTAGAGTATCCGCGACAGTTTACTCATTGTAATGTGCTAAATCACTAAAATCCAAAAAATGAACTCTGAGAAAGAATTTCCGGTGAAAGGATTCAAACTTTTATTTCAACAAAACAGTGTTGAATTTACAATGAAGTAATGAAGAAAGTGATCAAATTGTTATTACAAACAATAGGGATGACATGACATCACAAGTTATCTAGCCAGAAAAGAAAATCTCGGCAGGCCCTCAAGTTTTGTTCTACTATGAAATCGACGACGGTTTCAATAATTTCATGTATCGCGAAACCATAATGTTTAGCGACTAACATCACACACAAATCCGTTATGCACGTACACAGACAGAGAGTCTCGTTAATGTACATCTCGCCGCTACATTCGGCCGTCACATACAGAATTTTTCTGGTCGTTACACAAATCGGCACCTTGCTGGTTGTATACAAGCTCGTCAAATCGGGCCATGGATTATTTTTCAGGCTTCTTACAACGTCCATTTCTTTCTTGAGATTTGTTACTCGCTTGGAATCCGTCTTACAATCATGATTCGGATCAGACGCATCGGCTATGATTTTACGCATCAGATCAATCATTTGCTCTCTGTAACATTGTTTAAACATAGAGTCTATGTTGGCTTTTACAGGACACATCTTTCCTTCGGCACAGCCGCACTCCACTCGCTCATCCGCAGCAGCGCTGGTAGTGGCGGACATCCTTTTCAGAATTTGTTCCAAGACGTAAACCGAGCGTTTTTAAAATCCACGATGATCAATTCAACGACGATCCAGTGTTTTTTTTTTAAAAATGGTTCAGATCCGTCGAAGTCTTATTACTTGAAAAATTAGAGAGTGCGTCAGTTTCAGACAAATTTGATCGTTGAAGGCGTTTCTGTCAGTCCACGTAGATAATATTTTGATTGAACCCTTGTTCGCAGATCATAAGAAAACCTGCGATAACTGCAGAGTTTATGAGGTCAGCCGCTCACAGGGAATTAAGACTAGCCGTAGTCACGATGAAGTAGCGGTGGATCTTCTGTACATTCGACCCCAAAAATAAATAGGTTGTGGGTGTTGCGCTCAAAAAGCGGAGGAGGGTGAAGGGCCCTGTTTAGGGTTTGACCTGCGAGAAATATGAAGAAACAAACTTGTATCTGATATAAACTAGGATAATATAATGATATGACGTAAAAGATATTTTATGAAATCGAGCAGATTCACAGAGATATCACTGCGTATGAACAAGGAGGTTGAGGGCCAAAACTAGAAAACAATCCGCGAGGCCTAGGAATAACACTTAGTTGGTGAAAATAAGATAAGAATGCGAAAGTCCGTTTAAACAAATTTAAACAGAAAGAATGAGCAAAGTCCTGGAAGCGTACGATTGTACTTGTTTAGATTAGATTCAACTATATTGTCATTATGCAGAGTACAAGTACAGAGCTAATGAAATGCAGTTAGCATCTAACCAGAAGTGTAAGAATATAGTGTTTTATATACATAAAAGTGCAGAGTAAGTAAAGCTATGATATACAGAAAATACAGTGTACTTGCAATATACGTACAATATTGATCGGAGTATATACAGAAAATAAATATGGATGCAATGTAGGGATCGTATGTACATGATGAACCGAGCAATGAAGTATTATATATACATTATGAACAGCAGGAACGTGAGAACGACGGTAATAAATACAGTCGAATGAGTGTGCAAAAGTATTGTTGAACGATGTATTATGTGCAAAAACAGTAGTGCGATGATTTTTTTTGTAGAAATAGTTTACTGTGCTTGTACATTAACAACTTTAGACAGTTTATGGTGTAATAGCTTTAACCAGGTGCAGTTTCTTAGCGTAATGCGATGAGGAAGTGTGTGGTTTACAGTTCGCTCTAGCGTCCGTTAAACACGGCAAAGTCAAGAAATCTCGCAATTTTTGGGCGAAAGCGTTAGAACAAACATTTGTCAATGCGGTGTTAGGCTATACGGTCATTATAAAGTTTTGTATGTTCATTTTCATTTCAACGTATTAATGAACGCTGTTACAGATTTTGTCTTAGTAACGCGTAATACGATAGTTTTTGTTAAAAGATAAAGATATGGGCTGTTTGAGTAACACCGTCGTCTCCGATACTCGAAGTTGTCACCGCTTACAGGCACCCCACTAACCTAAACCTGTAACTCTATCATAATTATTTAAAATAACTATAAACTTCATGCGTGACGTCTATGTAACTGACTAAAACTAACATGTATGCTAAACAAAACATTTGCGGTGGTGAAAAAAATGAAGTGAATTAATAGATGTCAGAAACTGTTCGCCTCGCGGTTTTCTTAAAGAAGAATGGGTTATGTAGACGCGACAATGCGCAGTTCCAGTCGTAGTGCGGTTTCCCGGATCAGACCTTAAGCACGATGAATGACTTAAACGGTCAAAATCATCCCGCCTCTCACTTAAATGAACGACTTATCAACAGCGGTTTATTTATTGAAGTACTGTTTAGAGATGCATACGATGAAAATACCGCATCCACGACATCCATGACTTTTAATGTCTAACTTTAGTGTAGTAGATGGGTTTGTATTAAGTGTTACAGTCATAACAGAAGATGGTAAGACTCATTTTAAAAGTCGAGGTAGTGGCTATTCTTTGTCTTTGTGACACAGGTAGACCAGAAAAAAGCTCTAAAGTGCATCACAATCTCAGTTTAAACACTCTCTTGACAATCGTTTAATCATCTTGTACTCTATTTTGTTCACGTTTTTGTCTGTTTGACCAAACTCTGAGAATAGTCTTTATCTAAAAAACAATGAAAAAGATACACGTCTGGTGGGCCGGATCAACATTAAAAGTTGTCACAATAGTTTAGAAGAGTGGATTTCACTATTAGGTAATTGTTATTCTGATACACATTTCCTGTATAAAATACTATATCTATAACCTTTTCAGGTGAATGTAGTGCAATCTTATGGATCTTAAACGTAATCACGTTACGACGAGATGACATAGTCCCTCTAGCAAATCCGTCAAAAGTGGGCAAAGCAGAAAAATCTCAGCACACGGCAGATGATAATGCTTACGACCGAAGGGGAGTACGCATAGGCCTACTCTTTAATGTCGAACGGAAATGTTGAAACAATGTGAACGTGGTCATCGGCTATATGAACAAGAGCTCTCGTTGTAGGGGCGATATTGTTACGCCGTAAAATTCCTATGAACAGGCAGTGTATGTTTGACCGCAGTCAGAGAAAACTGCAAAACAACGTGTCAACAGATCGGTCGACTATCTCTGGTAAAAAAATAAATAAAATGATATATGTTTACGAGTCACACGTTGACAATTTTTGTCTTATGTGATCATTACTGCTAAAATCACTGAATTATGAAATGCAAAAGTGTATACGGCATTTTTCTATAACCGTAACAAAAGTGAGAACGTCGTAGTTCTCAAATGTGTTTGTATTACAACGGTAGCCCATCTAAGAAATCTGGAGAAGTGGAGAAGCAAAGATGTTTAGCACATACACAGGTACACTAGAGATGTTGCTTTATTTGAATCGAAGAAGATGGCCGTAGGAACTGATAACATTGTTTAATGTCGTCGTGTCGTGTTTTGTCAAAATAATTAAAAATGTTCGGGGGAAATGTTTAATAATTTTTCTTAAATGAATAGAATGCGCTCACCCCGCTTTCTTTCCCACGCGAGAGTTAGCATGGACTTACAGGAGTCTTTAAAATAAAAAATGTGAATTGTGTCATCGGCTATCCGAACACGATGACTAAATCTAACGGAGTAATAAAAATATAATTTACAAATCAACAGTTAACAAAAAAAAATAAAAAATACTTTAACAATTGTATTCTGAATTCTATATGCGTTGTAAACGTTAGTTTTCTTTCTTAGTGGTTTGGTCGCTCGAATACACGAAAGGTTATGGATAAAATGTATATCACAAGAGTGTGGAAACTGTAACACACTCAAACTTAA
>NC_039247.1:26851501-26979001 GCF_003368295.1 Carassius auratus
CTGATAGAGGACAGTCCCAACATTAACTAGAGCAAATTTGAAGTCTATAACTCCAACTCTCTAGCACCACCACTTCCAAAGTTTCAATATTTTTATGGTAATAACTTTTGAACTGTAAATGCCCGTGTTAGGCATTTAAGGCGTCGGCCATTTTGAATTATGTTTTAAAATGCTGTATTTTTTGAACGCTTTATGGTATCGTATAAAAATGCTAATAACTTTTTATTGCATTAGCCTATTGTAATGAAACTGGTCTAAAAATATTCCATGGTTTATTGTGACAACATAGATACCAAATATGCCAGCCTGACTTCCTGTCCGCCATTTTGATTTATGTTGAAAACCTACTTTTACGAACTAAATCATTCATTGGTCTGATTTTCTGAGATAATCTAAAGACTGTGATGACAAAATTTTATGGATTTTGTGTCAATAGACAAATCCATTTTTCACATACTACAGCAACGAATTTGAGGCATAATGTTAAAATTGTAGCTGCACTTGTAGCTGTAGCTCTGCAATGCTTTGGCATATTGACACCAAACTTAGTGTGTCAATGTCAGTCACACAGAACACACCATATCAATTTGATAACAGCGCCACCTATTGGTCACACTTGATAAGCCAATAAATCATGCTATGAGAGGTTGTATTTATGATTTTTTCGCCATTTCGATTACACTCATCCTAAAATTACTGTAATTGCTCATTGTTGAATTTGGTGTGATGCCTAAATTAAATGCCAAGCTTATCTCCTCAATTTGCTGGTGGACTGCTTGGCCCCATAATTGCTGCTTGCAGCTATATTTATTATTATTATTGTTGTTGTTGTATCCAGTGTTTTTAGACCTTTAGGAGATGACAAACACAAATCCTTTAGGACTTTTGAAACAGCTAAGGTGCTTCCATCTCTATTGATTTATTTAGAGGAATCCTATTAACGCTTGTCAGTGCTACCTAGCTTGATGACACTTCAATTAGCTCCTTAATCAGTGCTCACAGCCTGACCTCCACTATATTTAGTCTGTAATGATGGGATTTCTGAGAGTTAGATTCTACAAGTCAGCTTACCTGACTTCCTGACACCAATCCAAAATCAACACACAATGCACTAGAGGGCAAGGGAAAGAGTTCATCCTGAAGAATTTTATCATCAAAGTGCCATTACATGGATTTATACTCCAAAAATTCAAGGTTATGATGCAAAACTACATTTTAACATCTTTTGAGGCTGTAATGTCAAGGTGGATGCGTTCCCCCGATATCTAAATCAGTAGTCAATATGGGGTTTTCAGTGTTTTGATTGCAATGGTTTGGCTGATAGGTTGTCGCTAGTATGCTTATAGGTTGTTCTGGGTGGTCACAAAGTGTTGCTAGGTGGTTACTTTTAGGTAGCACTCATGTCCATATGATATTCTAGTCTCTCAAAATGGCTTGGGTCTCTCCATCACTGTAAGCATATGGGATTTTTCCTGTTAGAATTTATGTTATAAGATAAATTTTTAACATTAGTATTTTCTAGTAGCTGTTATTATGTGTTTGTTGTACACAAATTATATAGTGGGGCCGTCTGTGGCATTTGGACATGGGCTTGTGTCCAATGTGACTGCCAGAAGGGATTGCAGCAGCTTTTCCAATTAAAGCCTGTCTACTACAACTCATCGCCACACCTTGGAATAGACACGATAATACTAAGAAGTTTGATTACAAAAGTCTGTGTAAAATGTTAAAGTGACAAATGCCTGAGTTGGCCACAGATTTCTGCTGATTTATGGGTTTGTTATTGTCTAATCATGTGCCCTGTGTTCCTCTGTGCCATTAACAAAAAAGGGATTACATCCTTGTTGTGGTCACACAAACACACTACTACACACCTTGACTGTTTTTTTACTGCCATCAGTGGTGCAGAGGGGAATAGGGTCTGGTCTCCTACACTCAAATGCACTTTTATACACCATCAAATTAATTGCTGTTTATTATATCGTATCTTTAATAAATATCGTATCTTTAAATAACTGTCATCAAAATAACACAAACCTTGAAGCTTGATTTTTATTTATTTATTTTTTCTTCAGAAAAAGACATTACCAAGTTGTAGTAATACTCCCTATTTCACCCATGCAACTTATTTTTTTAAGAGAAAGACTTCCAGTGGTCTTTTGAAGGTAATCACAAGCCAATAGTGTTTGCTGTTTGTAAAATACTGTTGTTTCAAGATGACGGGTTCAAACTTTGCCAACTGTACTGTTGAGTCTTTGTTGCTTAATAAACACTATGCTGCAGTGTACAGAGTCCAGAAACACATCACACTGAATCACATGATAAAACTGGTCATAGTGAAAGCAAATGTTCTCCAGGGGCAGGTCTGTATGCACCCCAATCCCCACCCCCCACCCCCTATCCACCCACATAGAGTGCTCTACTAGCCTGTTTCATTGTGTCTCTTTGGCACATGCTGCACTACAGCAAATTCAGGATGGGGCTTGTATCTCACACCCACTGCAACCTCCTGAGTATTACAGAAAAGTGCCTTACAATTTGAGAGCCCCAGAGACAATAAAGTTTAGCTCACATTTGCAACCAATCCTCATTTTGAATTACACTGTTTTGAACTAACACAAAAGCATCCTTATAAGAATTGCCTTTTTAAGATTATAGCAAAAAAAAAAAATCTCTAAATCACATCTTTTAGATATGTGCTCCCGATAAGATTATTCTCAATTGGATAAAATATCCCTCTTGGATATCAAAATAAATATAAAGATATTCTCTCAAGATTTTAAACCTACAGCTTTCTTTGTCATTTCCTTTTACTGTTCCATAACAGTATACTGTTCCATTAGTTATAATAAATCTTGTTGTAATTTTAATTGTATCCATAAGATCTCAATTGATTCTTAGAGGATTCTTATTTGATCCCATTATGTATGGGATTCAGATTAGTAGGATAGATAGATAGATAGATAGATAGATAGATAGATAGATAGATAGATAGATAGATAGATAGATAGATAGATAGATAGATAGATAGATAGATAGATAGATAGATAGATAGATAGATAGATAGATGTCTCGAACCTGAAACCATCTGACTGTTCACCCACTAACATTCACTCAAATCTGCCTCTATTTCTAACATTAAAGTTACTCACTAAACGTTAGCATAACATGACATACGTTTCGATTTATACGCCACATTTTCTTTTAAAGTAAAAGTATACCGGTGTTGGACTTACCAGTAGTACAGTGAGCTGCTGCTGCTGTGTGAGTGTGTGTGGGTGGGCGTGGATGCTGCAGGATCGCGCTGTGCTCCTTGTCTTTGTTTGCCGCTTCAGCTGCTGCTCCGACTGAGATGCCTCCCTACCGGCATACCGCGCGGTCCTAACGCCGCCCCACACACGCCCAATGGATACAGCAAACGCCTACTGCAGGCCCCACAAACATCTGCATTCATGTGTTAATAAACTGTCATGACCTTACCTTGGAGCCGAACTTACTGCAGTCAAATGTTATTTGTTGTGGACTACACAATTAATGACCATATACAAAAACTGCCCACTATTTTTATTCAATAGTTTGAGAAAGAGTATGTGATAATCAAGCACCAAAAAGACTTTAAAGGGGGGTATACAGAAATGTGGGCCCCCTTCTTCCAGATGAATGTGTTTTTTATTTATTTATTTATTTATTTATTTATTTATTTATTTATTTATTTATTTATTTATTTATGTATTTATTTATTTTTTATTTATTTATTTATTATTATTATACACACACACACACACAAGGTGCATTTGTCCGTTAAAGCGTAAGACAATACTTATGTATTATTATTATTATTATTATTATTATTATTATTATTATTATTATTATTATTATTATTAAATAAAACCCAAAGTCAATTGTTTAGGGCCCCCTAGCTTCCTGGGCCCATATGCCTAGCATACCCTGCACCTCCCATAACGGCGGCCCTGAGATAATAAACACTTACTGTAACTGTAGTGCCACATTGCATGTTTAATTTAGAACGTCCATTTATCATCTTAATTGTAATTTCTACTATAAAATAATAATTCACCTAAAATTAAATAAAATGAGGATGAGCAAATAATGGCAGAGTCTGTCTCTTCAATAAAACTGCTAATGAGTCAACAAAACCTAACCTTGTTGTGAAATACACCGCAGTCAGAATTTTCATGTCTGAAAGACTGCTGCAGCATACTATAAACATTCACATGGTACTAATTTACTGTCTGAAACAATAAAAGAAACAAAGGAAAGTTGTGGGGAAAACTGGCTATTTTTATTTCTTGATGGTTAAACCTCACATTTGCATATTGGTGGCCATTTACCTCTGTTTACAAACTTTACATGAATAATTCTGTGCTGACAAAATTTGAATTTTGTGATCTAGTTTACCCTATGTTTGCATATTGGCCACGATTCACCTTAGTGAACATGGGCAATACTGTGCTGTATGTTTCCTAACATCTTTTCACATAATTTTCTCATTATTTAACATTATTTTCAACACAGGTAAGTGCTTAAATTCCATGCCATTGCTATTAGTGTTTTGTGTGCTTTAGTACAGGTAATACATTGTATTCATCACAATCCAGGACCAGGATTTCAATGACCTGTAGTCATCAACATTTGATGTTTGTCAGTGACACTAATGCTCGCTTGAGTTTTCACAAATACATTAATTTGAACTGATATACTTACAAATATCAATATAAAGTAAAATATAAAACCAAGCTAACCCCTGGGCTAAAACATGTTTTTAACCACAATAAACACAGCACAAGTAATGTGGAATTTGGCACTGGATGACATGGAACAAATAATGAGAGATAACAGAAGGTGAACTTTTAATGTTACTAACTGTATAGCAATTATTTTTTATCTTTATTAAAGTACTGAAAGGATCATGTGTGTGTATCACTTCTGATAATGGTTGGATTTTACAATTCCTAAATGAGTCCATCAAGTGATTAGTAATTAAACCACACTAAAATCTAGTAAACATAATTAGTAATTATTTATCAAATACATTTATGGAGCAGTTTCAGCAGAATGCTCTTAATGTTTTCAGAGTTTCAACTATTTTTTTCTTATGAAATTTAGAAAGAAAAAATTTTTAAAGTACACTTAACTGTAGGACTGTAACTTTGGCTTCAGCATGTTATTATTTGAAAATGTATTTGTTTACATTTTTATTTAATTTAGACCAGGTATGTGTGTGTGTGTGTGTGTGTGTGTGTGTGACAGCGTAAATGTACACACATGCACTTGCAAAGACATATTTTTATGCTTTGAAGAGTTTGTTTAACTGTAAAACGAGGAATACAGTCATGCATGACTCATTATACAGATATATATGACCTCTTCACTTCAAAGATTCAAAGATTGCAAAGCATTGAGCAAACACAAGTCCTTTGATGTGTCAAAGCAATAATGAGAGAAGATTAATAGCAATGTTCTCTCCTTTCTACGTCATGTACACATTTAACCCTTTTAGTAGCAACAGCGTTTGGAATAATAACAAGGTCAGCACAGTTGCCAGTAGAAATCAGTACAGTTTATACATGTTTGGATCACACACTCATTTCTACTCATTATTTATGTATGCAGACAACACGTAAACTGTATGTGACAGTTGTTATGTGACGTAGTGTATGATGGGCAGGTTTGTGTTTCTATCAGTTTTTACAGAGTAGTATTTATTGGTGTGTTTTTGATGAGAAAGTGTGATCATTCACATCACTTCAGGAAACTTGACCTACTTGTGATTTGGAAATTTGTCATATAGATGCACACCTTGGTGAAAATAAGAGCCAATAGAAAAGTCTTTGTCTATTCCAGCAATTTCATTCTGACACATACATGTCTGTCATCTCCATCCCTTCTAATGAAGTTTAATTGTGTCTTCTCCTCTTCATTCATCTGTAATAGCACAATGGAAATAATAAGAAGATTTTTTTTTTTTTTTCACACACTTACTAAACATAATAAAACATTTAAGTTAATTGCTAATGCTAATTATTTTGTGGATAGTGGTACATTAAATGCTCTTAAAATACAATAGTTTGACACTGGCAGTTTGAATTTTATATATTTTTCTATCTTAACAATGGGAGGATTATTATTGTTTTTTTTTATTAATCTTTGAATTTATTTATTTATTTATTGGCTTGAAACACATGCTCTTGTTTTCTCTTTTTCACTTTCTGAAAAACACAGTAGGCATTTTACTACTACTTGAATGTGATAAAAATTTATTAGTATCTGCCATGTCAATGAATTGACATTCCCCAAAGAAAACACACAACTACAACTACAACTACAAAAAAAAAAAATATATATATATATATATATATATATATATATATATATATATATATATATATATATATATATATATATATATATATATATATATATATATATATATATAAAATACAGGGGAAGCCGTGGCCTAGGGTTGGACTCCCAATCGAAGGGTTGTGAGTTCTAGTCTTGGGCTGGACGCTGCTCCGGGTGTGTGCTCACAGTGTGTGTGTGTGTGTGTTCACTGCTCTGTGTGTGTGCATTTCGGATGGGTTAAATGCAGAGCACAAATTCTGAGTATGGGTCACCATACTTGGCTGAATGTCACTTCACTCACTCATATATATATAACATTTGAATTCTGAAGTTTGTCAGAATACAATTATTAACAAAGTATGCATTTCAGTCTCAGTATTACAGCAAGAGGCCTGAGAACAGGCATTGGAGTAAATTAACTTCTTCTAAGGTCAGTCTTATCTTTTGGGTCAACAACTATCATGGCAGAGCAGCAGTCTGAAGACAGTTCTTGCTGAGCAAGTTAGCAAATTAGCTGCCATCATTTACTCCACCCTCTTGACATTCCAAACTGTATGATTTTTTTTTTCTTCATGGCACGAAAGAGTTTTGAATACAAATATTTTTTTTCTCCATTCAATGCGTCAGTCTGTGGGTTCAAAAAACTGGGTAAGTTAGAAAAAATTACAAACTTATAACAAAGGAAACCTGGTGGATTTAGCTTTTAACATGACTGATATTCTGATCACATTTTATCCCTTTTCCTATCACATATCAGCTCCAAGAGGCATTTATTTGAAAGTAAAAAAAAAAAAAAAAAAAATTAAGAAAACATAAAAGTGGAAATAAATGGTGTCAAAAGGGTATTTAATAGGCCTATAATTGAAACTTTATGTTTTGTCCTTAAGTTGATCTGAAGGGCTGGCACATCGATGCACGTCATATTTTTACCACATCAAAATTATGAAAACCACTATTTCACTCAGTGAATAGCATCTAATGCTATTTGAAAGGTGTATATGCAATTAAATAAACACAGACAAACACAGGCAAAATGTGATGATAAGCTGTGAAAAGCCTTCAAAATGGGTTACAAAACACGTGTGAATTATGCAATGTTTTGTGTAACATCAAGTCTATCCACTATAATATAAATACATTAATATTTTTAAATACTCTGCTTTTCATTTTACTTTTCACCTAACATCATCAGGTTATAAATTTTGTTATGTACGAACTTTAATACTCTGCTTAGGAATGTCTCTTTACACCAATAATAATAATAAAAATAACTACAACAATATTACCATATTAATATAATAATATTAATTTCATATTACCAACACACAATAATTTTGTATTTATTATAAAAGCATTGTATTATATATTTCCAACAATATAATTACTCTGTGTACATAATTATGTTGATATTCTCATAGAATTAACAAACATTATTAAAACTGTATAGCAATCTTAATAGTTATTGTCCTTGGTGTGAACAAGCCTTAAATCTAAACACAACATAAGTGACCCCAAAAGAGTTTAAACATGATATTTATATATTCTCTTTTCATAAACTATCCCATCGACAGGCTGGGTTTCTTTTCTACTGGCTCCAAATGGCCTCTGCCATTTCTTCTGGGTGGGGCAATCTGTTTTTGGGTGCCTCTCTCTGCCTCTTTAGTCTTCAGCTGTCTCTAAATTCTCAGCCTCTTGTACCCATCTCATATCACACATTACTCTGATTCAAGCTGACCACAATCTCTGTCATACTTCCACACAGCTGCTGCCCTAAAGAAATAGAATAGAATGTTGAAATGTCTTGAAATAGCTACAAAATAAGGAATAAACATTCAGTTTTTGCATGCTCTGAAGACATGTCAGTGGTGCTAGTTTTTATTTATTTATTTATTATGGCACATTGCCATGGTGTTGCAGATTTTAAGGTGTTCTAAAGACGAAATGTACATGTTGATCTCTGGTTGCTACGGTGTTGTAAGCTGGATCCCAAATGACGAGCTAAACACTATGCACTTATACACTACTGTACTTATGCTCTTATTCACTCAACTGTGTAATGTATGACTTATAAAAGGTTATTTTGACATTCAGCATCGGAGTCTGAAAGCTGCTTCCTCTCCACTACTTAATTAGAGCTGAGACAAATGCATGAAGTGTCCAACAATCCACACTTTTTGTTGTTATTGTTTATTTAAGTGCATCATCTGGTTATTAAAAGTGTAATTTTTATTTTTACGAATTTTCAGTGTGAACGTTAGCTTCACTTCCTGTCTCCTGAGATGCCTTCATCTGGCCGCTTTTTGAAGGCAGCATATCAAAGCTCACATCTCCTGTGGCGCGGGAATCCCTCGACGCACCCTTCCTGGACCCACAAGGACACCAGCGTGCATGCACGGGGAAGAGACCGGTCTCCTGAGGAGAGGCGCGTTGGGCTTTTAAACAGCGCCGGTGATGAGGCTTCATTTCTTTCAGGTGTGCCCCATCACACGCCGCCAGCCCTGACTCGTCCAGCGCCCCTCCTCTCACACACCCACTCCAGTCGGGAGCCTGGTGAAGGGCGGCGATTTAGGACGGGGTGCCAGTGACAATCAGGGAGGATGCAGCTGACTCGTCACATTCCCCCTCCCAAGCGACATCCCCGTCATCAGGACGCCGCCCACACGGGAGTGCTACCATCCTCAACCAGGATCCAAACAGTCGGAGTGGGGGGGGATTCCTCTCCAGGCGGTCCTCCCTCTCGCACACACCGGAACAGGGACAGAGAAACCGGGTTTTAGTGACAGCCTCAACCAACCACAGGGTAAAATGACAAAAACAGAAAAGTCACTTACCCCTTTTGTGGCTGGGAGGCTGTCCCAAGTTTTCCTCCGTCCCAGTCCGGGTTCTCCTGAATGTTTGCAAGCGAGAGGGAGTGACATCACCAGATGTTTCCCAACTGCGCTGTCTAGGCTCTGCCTTGCCCACATTCTCCACCACTGTGACGGGAGGAGCACAAGACAGACACAGTGGGTATGGCATCAGGCCTCGGAAAGGCTTTTATTAACAGAAAATCAAATAAAGCAGGTGATAAAAGTGGCCAAAGGGGAAGAGTGTCCAAAACAACAGGGAATCTGGTGTCCTCGTCGTGCTTCAGGGTTCGTGTGGGTTGGGCAGTGTTCATGGAGGAAGGGTCCAGGTAAGGGGCGGAGTCCGGTGGCCGCACGCACTCCCCTCTTCCGTCCGGGGTGCGAGGGGCGGCGGCTTCCTCTAGCGGCCGCATCACTCTCGTTGGCCGCGGCGCTGGCATGGGATGGACGGCCTGGCATTCTGGCCTGATGGCCGTGTAAACGGGTGCAGTTCCCATCCAGATTGCGGGTATGGCAGCTCATGTCTCTTGTGGCGCGGGAATCCCTCAATGCACCTGGACCCACGAGGACACCAGCGTGCATGCACGGGGAAGAGACCGGTCTCCCGAGGAGAGGCACGTTGGGCTTTTAAACAGGGGCAGTGATGAGGCTCTATTTCCTTCAGGTGTGCCCCATCACACGTCGCCAGCCCTGACTCGTCCAGCGCCCCTCCTCTCACACACCCACTCCAGTCGGGAGCCTGGTGAAGGGCGGCGATTTAGGATGGGGTGCCGGTGACAATCAGGGAGGAGGCAGCTGACTCGACACAATACATAGCACTTACAACACAATCATAGTTCAGTGTTCATGGGACACACACACACATGCACACATGCATAATGTGTGTACCATTATGGTGTGAGAGTTGTTACCTCTAGCAGAACCACTTCTCAATATTATTAACTCGTAGTTTTCTTTAGGTCACATCCCAAAACCATTCAAGCTAGAGGTTACTGAGCCTCTTATTAAGAAACCACTAGATCAGAGAATCTAATTTTCAAATCTTTCATTTAATAAATGTAATTTTTAAATTTAGCATTTAATTTTAGAAAAAGTTGTGGCTGCTCAATTGAGCTCCTTCCTGCAAAAAATATCTCTATGAAGAATTTCAGTTAGGTTTCAGGCCCCACCATAGCACAGAAACTGCACCTTTTAAAATTACAAATGACTTTATTTTTGCCTCAGATAAAGGCTCCATCTCTTTGCTAGTTTTACTTGATCTTAATGCTGCGTTTGACACCATAGATCATGACATCCTCATAGATAGATTACAAAACTATACAGGTATTCAAGGACAGGCTTTAAGATGGTTTACATCCTACCTGTCCGATAGCTACAACTTTGTTTATTTAAATGGGGAGTCATCTCATTTGTCAACAGTAAAATATGGAGTGCCACAAGGATCTGTCCTAGATCCTCTGCCATTTGGAATAAACATGTTGCCCCTTGGCAATATTATTAGAAAATTTGGAATTAGTCTCCCTGTTATGCTGATGATACTCAACTATATATCTCAACGAGACCAGATGAAACTTCAAAATTATCTAAGCTAAAAATTTAAAAGATTGGATGACCAATAATTTTCTATTATTAAACAGCCTGCATTACAGGTAGTCCAAAATGCAGTGTCTAGAATCCTTACCAGGTCAAGAAAATATGATCATATTAGCCCAATTCTACAGTCTCTGCATTGGCTACCTATTAAGTTCTGTAATAGTTCCAAAATATTATTACTTACCTATAAGGCCCTTAATGGTTTAGCTCATGTGTACCTAACTAGCCTTCTACCATGCTATAATCCATCATGCTCCCTAAGATCACAAAACGCGGGACTTTTGCTGGTACCTTAGTTTAGCAAAGTCCACTAAAAGAGGTAGAGCTTTTTCGCATTTGGCTCCCAAACTCTGGAATAGCCTTCCTGATAATGTCCGGGATTCAGAGACAATCTCTCTCTGTTTAAATCTCTTTCACCAAACATTCAAATAATGCATTGCATAATTTTGGACTGCATTTATATCTGATCAAATGCTCATTATCATTCTTGCTATTTTATAGCATTCATAGCTATGCTAATAATATCTCTATTTGTTTTTCTGTTTTGCCACGGGATTTACATGCCGTGGTAACTAGGATTTACACAACCTCCAGTCTGGATCCAGAACACCTGAGAAGAGATGATGCCAACCCCTCAGAGGATCTCAGATGAAGCTAACCCTGAGATAACATACATAACTACCATATTTAGCTAAAAGTGTGATTGCATCATATAATAATTGCTGTTAATAGTGTTCATCATATGTTTGATACCATCTTTAATAGATTTTTCTGTACATTTCTGCCATATGCAAGTTAACTGACAGTCACCACTGATAAGCTACTACTAAATATTGTAGAAACGTAATTTTCTATAAAGTTTCTTTGCAATGATTTGTAAACCTATACAACTAATCTAAAATGCAGCTTCAAGATTAGTCTTTGAAGAGCCAAAAAGAACATGTCACACCTCTGTTTATCAATTTGCTACCAATAACTGCTCACATAAAATTTTGCCTAAAAAACCACCACTGCATCTGCACCACTTTACCTAAATCCACTGCTTCAGAATTGTGTGCCCTCTTGAAGTTTGCATTCTGCAAGTGAACAGTGCATTATAGTGCCATCCCAAAGAGGCATAAAATCAAAAAGAAAAAAAGAAAGAAAAAAAAGAGTCCTTAACTTCAAGAAATGGCTAAAACACATATTTTCCATTTTCATTTGACCCTTTAACTCTTGCACTCTATGTTTTTATTCTTACTACTTGTCTTCTTTAAATAAAATAAAAAATGCATTCACTATTCATTTTCTATTCTATCTACATATTTTCTTATTTATTATAAAAAATGACCCTCTACACACTAGCATTCTCTATTTTTTCCTATTCTTTTGCCTTGTTTTATTTTTATCTAAAAATACCCTCTAAAACTAGCATTCTCTATTTTTTTTAAATGCAAATAAAGAAAGAATTAGAAGAAAAACCTTACTAAATGTGCTACATTAGGCTTAAAGGGACTTGTCACAGTATATTGCACTTTTTTTTGTTTTGTTTTGTTTTTATTGCTTCTATTGTCCCTAATTTTAAGTCACTTTGGATAAAAGAATCTGCTAAATGACTAAATGTGAATGAGTTTAAATGACCACAGTGTGAATTATTTCAATTTACCATGGTGGTTTGTAAGAAGTACAAGGTGTGTAACATTTCATTTCTTTTGTTTGTGTGTGTATGATTTGTTTCCTTGAAGATCCATAGGAAAGTACAAATTTATCTTTTGAGTCCAGTTGTTCCTCCTACACATGCGAAAACACTCATCTCTTGAGAAAAGTCGCTAGTAAACTTGCGTGTTATATTTCAGAAGCAATACAAATTGTGTCAAAGCAGCTTCACAGAGATTCACAGGAGACAACAAAATCAATTATGAAAAACTATGCTATAGAAATAGTTTAGATTCTGTTGTAAAGCAGCTCTGAAAGACAATAGTGTCATTGTTAAGCTCTCAAGTCAGTTTAGATTAATAAGAGAGTAAAGTTAAACAATCAGGTATAAGCAGTTCTACAAAAGGCAGTAATGTTTTTTATTCAGCTCAAGACAGTTCAATATTGATTCAAGTCCAAGCCAGCAGATGATATAGTGACAAGGAACCCCAACTCCATTAGGTGACAGATATTGAGGAAAAAATAAATACAAATAAAAAAAAATCCTTGGGAGAAATCAGGCTCAGTCTGGGAACCAGTTCTTCAATGGACAAAGTGAAAAAAATTCAATATAATATTGACTGAGGTGTGTCACACTGGCATTATGTGGGAAAAGTTGTAGAAGGAGGTGTAGTTTGTTCAGCAGGTAGGAATACATGAAGACCATTTAGCCAGTAGATGCCTGATTTATCAGCGGCCTTAAGCATTACGAGAATACCTTCTCGATCAAACTGTATTTCAATCCTAGCTGGTCCTGGCACAATCAGTTCATAGCTAAGGATCCTTTGCTGTGGATCTGTCCTAAGGGTTTGTGTAGTCGCCGAGGTCTTCGCTGAGCATCTGTCCCGAGAGCTCATCGTATTGAGGTCTTCACTGAGCATGTTGTGGTTGTTCCTGGGTGCATGTACACCATCTGATCTGGATACAGCCTGTATCCAGCTGACTACAGTAACCTCAGAATATTTCAGATATTATGAGCTGGCCAGAATTTTGCGACTGCAATTGACTTTAATGTGACAGGAGCTTGCTGAAGTTCTGAGGAGCTAATTACAGGGTAAATAAGTAATCAGCATGATTTTTGATGTTTGATAGGGTGTCAATGCAGTGTGGACAGAACCAGGCTAATATGATCATACTTCTTGGTTCTATTAAGCACTTTAGCTCCTGCAAAAAGAGCACATAAACTTAACACAGGTATTTAGTTAAGTTGTATCCATCTTGTAACCAGTAAAATGAAGTAAAGTTCAGTAATGTAGTTTCAGTATAATGTATAATATTAATAACATTTCTACCAACACATATGGAGGAACAATGACTGTCATGGATAAATCTAAAAAATGTGTTTTTGGAAACATAAGGAACCAGTATATGGACTGGCAGTGTATGTGCATGTGTGTGTTACTGTGGCATCTGGTTAAAGGAGATATAAACAGATGATTGGAGGTGGCAGCAGATGTCTGGGTGGTGGGGTGTAGGGGATGGGCGTCAGGGAAGAGACAGAATGAGAAATAAACAGGGAGGGGCAAATGAGAAACAGGAGGACATCCAAAGTGACAGAGCACCAGTATGGAGCAGCTGACCCAGACACAGTGGCGCTCAGTCAGGTGTGCACAGTGCCCACTGGAGGAGTAATGGGACCCCCATATGGCAGACAGGACAAGTGATGCAACCTAGAATCAATTTAATACTCCATCTATGCATGCTAGAAAGAAGAAAAGAAAAAAAAAGAAATAAAAATATATTATATATATATATATATATATATATATATATATATATATATATATATATATATATATATATATATATATATATATATATATATGAATATATATAATAATATAATATATATATATATATATATATATATATATATATATATATATATATATATATATATATATATATATATATTACAAACTATATGTTGCACATGCAATTATTTACTTTAAATTAAACCTTGTGGGGACACGTGTGTGTGTGTGTGTGTGTGTGTGTGTGTGTGTGTGTGTGTGTGTGTGTGTGTACAATTTGCACATTCAAATAAGCACACATATGAGGATCCGGAGTCATATTTCTTGGAAAAGAAAATCAGGTCATATGGATGGGGTAAAGAGCAAAATATGAACCAGTCCAAGACTCTGGCCAATAAATGAGTATTCAGATAAACAGCTGTATCTACTCTGTTTACATGTGCTTGTACATTTGATAAAGCTAGACAAAGTTGACTATAGTCCCGCTACACATTATTGTCTGATCTCTGTGTATGAACAACTCCAACTAGCAAGAGTTAAAAAACAGAGTATCAATTAAGACTAAAAGGTCTATTTTTCAAATAATAATAACAATAATATGTAATACATTGTGAATTGTGGCCTCTATAGCAGTGTTTAGCACTGAGGTAATGAAAATAACAGGACTTGGTCAAACTGACCTTTTCTCAGACACACACACACACACACAAATAGATAATTTCATAGGAGAACCAGGTATATATATATATAGCTAAAATAATATGAATGCTTTTTTATTTAAAACAAGATGCTCTGATAAATATGCACTATTAACTAATAAAGGGGTGTGGTAGGCAAATTTACTAGCAGACTGGGAGGGAATAAAAAAAATAAAGAGAGATAACAGGAAATGGTGAAGGAATGAAGGGGGAGGTTAACCAAAAGACATGACCTGGATTTCTTTTATCTGCTGTTCCATTGTCATGGTTACGGGACGCAAAGTGTCTTTTGTTTTGATCAGAATGAAGGTTTGCAGGAGAGAGCAACTGCTTAATGGGAGATCTCTGGAAAGCCATGACAAAACACAAAGCATAGACTCAATATGCATAGACAACTCTTATGCTTCTTTACTCTTTTCCCTTTTTTTCTCGTTTTCATGGTACTACAAAGTACTTAAATGGATACCATAGTATTTCCAAAACATGATTTTACCATGGTGTTATATCCAAAAATAGTAGAACCATGGGTTTTTTTGTTACTTGATGTCTTTTTTCCATTGTTCTTGATATGTTATAATCAGTGCTGTCATTGAAGGGAAGAGCACTCTGCCCACCCCTTTGCTGTGCCCATGCTGTGTGACTGGCATTACCACAGGCTTAAATAGTGTGTGTGTGTGTGTGTGTGTGTGTGTGTGTGTGTGTGTGTGTGTGTGTGTGTGCATGTGTGCGTGTGTGTGTGGTGGGCTGACTGTGTGTCCTCTTTCTTGAAGCATGTCAGGTTTGTCTGAGAGACTCTAATTTAGCCAAGAATAAAAGCGTCTCTTTGAGATTAAGGGCAATTAGAACAGCATAGGAAACTGTCCCTAATTTAAACTCATTGTTATTGTAGAAGCAGGTGTTTACCAGATTCAGTAGTCATTCACAGCTTTTAGCTCTCAATTTACTTGAAGATGAGCATGCTTAAAAACTTTGTAAAAATGTGTATAAGAGATTGTAAAAAAAAAATTAAGAACCAGAGGCTGGTTGCCTGGTTAGCGATGATGGCAAAAACTGATTTCATAAAACTGAGTTTTGTGGATTTTAGTACATTGACTTTTATTTGCAATTGTATTAACCAGAATATGGTAAATAACTTTAAAAACAAATGTGCGTTCCTGTCATCGGATTGCAATAGGATAAGGGGCATTCGCATATCTATTCTCAGTATGGCAGCCGCAGTGGATGCATAGAGTACCAAAACACGAATTTGCGATTTGAAACAATGGCCTTAGCACCCGAAAGGGTAGGGATGAGGTGACCGTGGACAGATGTCAATAGTTTTCCCTGGGAGTCACAGTTCGTTGTCGATTAACTTTAAGTTATTAAAAGTGGGATAGGCGGAATCGCGCTGATAGCTGGCTCTCTCTCGCGCATGCTCCACTTCAGTTCACATATACAGTGCAAGATCAGTTCTCGCTCAAATACACACACATCAGTCCAAATATTATTTGTGTAGAATATCTCACGTAAATACAGCTATGGATTAAGTGAAGGTTAACAGGTGGGTGAAAACTGAACGTGTGTCAGTATTACATGCATAACGTCTTAAAGTGAAAACATTCCTAATTAAGTACCTATCCATGTCCTTAATGTTAACCAACAAATATTAAAGAAATATTTTAAGTAAACCTAATGTATCTGGGGGGAAAAATAGTTTAATTTGTATATATTTTTTATTTGTCTTATTATCTTGTTCTGCTTCTTTTTCAAATAAATATAAATTATTAAATAGATATACATGAACAACTATAATTTTTCAAAAGTTGCTCACATTGGATAGTTCACTCAAAAATTAAAATTGTCATCATTTAAGTTTTTTCAAATTCAATCCTTGATTGAAATTTATCACAGAAAATAAATACCAATATAAATGTTGGTAACAGCAGAGTGGCTAAAAGTAATGACTAAAAGTTGACAAAATGCATTGACTTTTCGATGACTAAAACTACACTAAAACCACATAAGACTCATATGACTAAAATGTGACTAAGACTATTAAGCATTTTCATCTCATGATAAAGACTAAGACTAAATCAAAAATCCCTGTCAAAATTAACATTGTCACTTAATTTGTATATGTTTTTAATAGTACTAACATATTTTAAAAGAAATTTTTCTCAATTAAAATTGATTATGATTTAAGAATGTTTAGATATTTGTAAATAAAAAACCAAACAAAAGTACTAAGAAAACCTTTTATTATTATTTTTATATTTTATTATTAATATTATTTATTTATTTATTTATTTATTCTCAGTGTAATAGGATTTGAAGGGGGAAAGGCATTCAGTCTAGTACATATAGTTTCCAATATAACTACTGTGAATTCAATAGGATAAATGCTCCTTTTGGATGTCAAAGGAAATCTTATATTTTAGGCTTTTAAAACTCTAATACATCTGATACCATTCAATACAGGAAGAGTTCTGATAAACCTTAAACAACATCCAATAGGACTAGCATAAGAAGAAAAACCTGAAAAATCTGAACCAGTTTCACTGTATAGACCTTTTATTATTATTATTATTATTATTATTATTATTATTATTATTAGATGATTCAACTTGATCTCATTAGGATATTTTAGGCATTAGCTCCGAACTATAATAGAAATTCCAATAAGAATCCTTTATAAAGTATTTTACTTTAGGTGGTTCATCCTTCCAGGAATATTTGCATCATGCAGAGACTGCAGAGGCAGAGACTAGTTACCAACTCAGGAAGTAAGACAATCATAATTGTATGATAGTCAAAGGGACTTTGATAAAAGGCAAGCATAATGTGTACAGGTTATGTTTGAACACATTGATGAATGGGCAAATGAGGTCTGGTACAGTTTACTTGTGGTCTTTTTGATCCTGCAAGTTTAAATAATGCCACAGACCACAAACACTTTGCTATACGCTGTTTTATGCTATGTCGACTTTTTCTTTTTCTTTTCAAGAGTTCAAAGTACCTGTATGACCAAGTCAAGTTTAGTGTTTCTGAAGTTTCAGTGCTCAAAGCATGTTTGTGTATGATGAGGTTTTGTGTATGACAATGGTTTTGTTAATGCTCTCTCATGCATTTTGTATGACGTGTGTAATTGTGTCTGTGTGTATTTACTTGACTTTACACTGAAAATGGGAATCTCATTGTCTGTAAAGATCATTCTTTTTCAGAGCACTTTGAAGTATTTTTGAATTACTTTCTATTTAATTTAAACAACAGTCTGTACATCACAGAAACCATACAGATAAATAAACATATTCATATACACATTTAGCTCGGTATAAACTTGGTCTTTATAAGACAAAGTGACAGTAATGGTTTAAATACTATAATGCACTGATATCAATTTAGCATTTGGGCAGTGCCCCCTCTGGCCACCTGGATTTCCCTTACGAAAAATAAGTTTATTCAAGTGTGCTATTAGCATACTTCTTTAAAAACTAAAAATAGGAAAGTATGTTTTAGTTTACTTTTTA
Organism: Carassius auratus; assembly: GCF_003368295.1. Classification (NCBI taxonomy): domain Eukaryota; kingdom Metazoa; phylum Chordata; class Actinopteri; order Cypriniformes; family Cyprinidae; genus Carassius; species Carassius auratus. The sequence goes on from NC_039247.1 coordinate 26,869,939, forward strand.
TGTACATCTCATAAATGGGCTTTATGTACTCCTCATAAATATACTTACAATGTAATTTAAGTATAGTTGACTTATACTTACACAAATTCTAAATGTATTTGAGCTATACTCCTATAATCCGTGTTTTCATTATTACACGGTAGAGGGCGCTAATACAAGTCTTCTGTACAGAATTCACAAAAAAACACAAGTAAAGAAAAAAAAAGAAACACCAGATTCTAACACATGTAATGAAACACCATCAAAACAATTACGGTCAAGCTTTTGGGTGTTGATCGACTCCATCCACGTTTGGATTATCATTCTGAATCCAATTCATATAGTCTTTTTTTCAGCTTCTTGTTCAAATGTCTTTTATCTTTTTATGAAACACTAAAGTATTTGGTGTGTTATAAATAATGAATGAAGCTTGAATAAAATGTTTTTGTTTACAAGCAGATTTCTTTGTTCTTTCTTTGGATGTTTTGTATGTTAAGATATTCATGTAACAAAATATATACACATTGAAACCTAAATAGGGGTATACTGTAGTAGTATACTTAAAGTATACTTGCAGTATAAAACTACTAGACTAGTAGTTTACTGAGACTATACTTCAAAGTGTACAAAGTATTTAATTAGTAAACTATCAGTGTACCTATAAAATCACTTTTAGTATAATTGCAGAACAAACTACAAACATAGAGGTAAACTAGTAATGTACTCAAAGTTTGCTACTGTTATACTTAAAGTATACTTAAAAGCAGTACTGCCGCTCCCTATACGCAGAGTACGCAGTTTGCGTAGGGCACCAACTCCCTGGGGGACACAGTCCCAGTTGCTCAAAAAAAACCACCACGCTCGTCAACACTCGCACATCATGTTTGCGGCTGAATGTTAATAATTCGTTCGATATTCACAAATTTAGGGACAATCTCTAAAGTTACATGCAATATTGGCTATATAGGGTAATACACTTTCTAATGTCGATAGCATTTGAGGAGAATGACTTACAATAATAAAAACAACTGTAATTGTTAATCTAGGTGTCAACTATAATGCACACCTTTTTCATATTTATATGTATTAAAATAAATTGTAAATCATTTAGGTAAAAACGAGGCCCTGTATCACTTTCAGACACACACACTGAAATAATTTCACCACCACCAATGTATTTTATATTCTCTAAATTTCTATGTTCCCTTATGAAAATTAGCCAGGTTTTAACAGGAATAACACACACACACACACAAAAATCATCATTCTTTTAGCCATGTTAACTGCAAATTAACCACGGTTTTGTTGCTTCACATAATGATTTCCAAATAAGTATTAATATGCTGTAATATTTTTGTTGTTGTTATAAAAACTAAAAACTTAAAATTCATTATATAAAAACAATGAGGTAAAAATTATTAGTTAATTACACTGTCAAAAATACAAAATGTAGGCTAATACTAAATAAACAATTATACATAACATGGTATTACAAATACCTGCAAGGGGATTCAAAGGCCTGGTAATTGCTGCTGCTACACTTACAGGATGATCGAATCCTTGTTTAGGCTATTGGCCAAACACTTAATTAAAATATTCACTTAATCTTTCTCTTTTTTTTTTTTCTTGCCAGGTTTCTGTTATAGATGACACAGCTTCTATAATTTCTTCTGCAAAAAACTTGGGGACAACACAACCCTTGGTTTCATCACAGTAGAACTACTTATTTTCTTTTGCATGATTTCTGAATGCTTGAGACTATATAATAAATTACAGTCATAATAAAGTTATAGCCATTGGTAAATGTTGAGAGCTACAATTGTAAATATGTAAATAATACAATTTATACATTTATTAACTTTTTTATTTTATTTTTTTTGTTATTTTTTTATCAAAGTTCTATTTTCACCCCTATAGTAGGTGTTTTTTTTTTATATTATTATTATTATTTATCATATTTGAGGAAGGGGGGCACAACAATACAATCCTGCTTATGGCACCCATTTGGCCAAAGGCTTATAAGTATACTTTTATATTTGCATACTTGCTACAAATATACTTGAAGTTTACTTAAGTATACTTAGTATATAAATAAACTTGAAGTAAACTACCGTTTTGTAAGTGTTGATGTGATGGCATTCATTCTAATGGTGCTTAAATGATATTGATACAATTCTATACTAATATATGTTTATTATTATTTATAAAATATGTGCATTGAGATTACATCATGGATCTGTGGTCATATTTCATGAGACTTTATTTTGGACCAGAGATTGTTTACCAAAGACCCATTTAAGTCTTTCCACACACACACACACATTGTGTTTTCATGTTTTATTGGGACATTCCATAGATTTTTTTCTAAACTGTAGAAACTGTATTTCCTATCTATCTATCTATTGTGGCGGGAGGAGCAAACGACAGACACAGTGGAGACGCTTTTATTAACAGAAAATAAAGCAAAGCAAATGGAATAAAGGGTCCAAAACAACAGGGAATCTATCTGCCGGTAGGTCCGGGACGCGAGGGGCGGCGGCTTCTTCTAATGGCTTCATCGTCCTCGCTGTCCGCGGCGCTAGACGGGGATAGACCGCCTGGCATCCTGGTCTGATGGCCGTGTAAACGGGAGCGGTTCTCGTCTGGACCGCGGGTCCGACAGCTCACGTCTCTGGTGGCGCGGGAGTCTCTCAACGCAACCTTCATGGACCCACGAAGAGACACTGTGCATGCACGGGAAAGAGACCGGTCTCCCGAAGAGACGCGCGTTCAAGTAGGGCTCGCTGCAGCCTGCGGTGGACATCCAACCCCGCCCACATCCAAGTGTGCCGTCAGAAGTCATGCCCATCCCCGACACAACCCCGCCCACGTCCGAGTGTGACCTAAACGAAAGCCACGCCCATATAAAAATACGTCACCGCATGTGATTTCCCCATCCCCGTAGCGGGAAACCCGGAAGTATGTTGAAGCAATTTATGGAAGTTTAGGGGATCTAAATAAAATGACATTGTCATTCGCTTTACTAATACACGTTTTCTTATTTTTGTAAAGGATGTCTAGGCTAAAATGGCACAACTTAAATCTAATATATATTTAATATGTCTAATATAGGGAGATGATTTCGTCATCATAACAGCCCTAAAAAAGCTTGTGTTGATTAAAGTAGGCTAATTGTTAATTAAAACTTTTAAACTTTGTTAATTTAATGAGATAAATTCACATTTACTAAGATCGATTTTGACCTATCCAAAATTGAAATGCATCTAATTTAAAGGGGACAATTAGATTTTGGTATTGTACAAGTATGCAAAATTATTGTAAAAGTTGGTATTTGAATGAAAGAATTAACAGTTCCCATAGGCTACATATACTTAGGCTGAATAAAGATTGCATTGACAGATTATAAGTAACATGACACTGACCTTCAGTTGTTCATCACAACTTGATATGAAACATGTCCAGGTCCTCCACATACTTAAAGATGAATGAAAAAGGCATCCATTGTTTCATTGGGTATTTTTATATTTACTATTTTATAAAAATAATTACATGTACAATTTTACAAAAATAAAAATAATAATATACACCACCAGTCAAAGGTTTTTGAACAGTAAGACTTTTGTTATTTTTTGAAGTCTCTTCTGCTCACCAATAGGCTACAGCATTTACTTGATACAAAATACAGCAAAAACAGTAATGTGAAATATTTTTACAATTCAAAAGAACTGTCTATCATTTTAATTTATTTTAAAATGCAGTTTATTCCTGTGATCAAAGATTAATTTTCTGCATCATTACTCCAGTCTTCAGTGTATTATCATAATAATAATAATAATAATAAAATAGTTTTTGAGCATCAAATCAGCATATTTGAATGATTTGAAGGATTTGAAGGATCATGTGACTGGAGTAAGTCACCTTTGAAATCACAGGAGTAAATTTAGTTTTAACAGAAATATAGACAATTGTTAAATTAAAATAGCAAAAAAAAATATTATACAAATATTTTCAAATGGACTGTTTTTGCTGTACTTTGTATTAAATAAATGCAGGCTTGATGAGCAGAAGAGAGTTCTTTAAAAACATAAAAAATCTTACTGTTCAAAAACTTTTGACTGGTTGTGTTTAAAGGTCCCGTTCTTCGTGAAGTCATGTTTTAAACTTTAGTTAGTGTGTAATGTTGTTGTTAGAGTATAAATAATATCTGTAAAATTCTAAAGCTCAAAGTTCAATGCCAAGCGAGATATTTTATTTAACAGAATTTGCCTACAAAAAATGACCTGTTTGGACTACATCCCTCAAGTTCCTGCAGTAATGACATCACTAAAACAGTTTTTTGACTAACCTCTGCCCACAAAAAAAGGGCGGGGGGAGGGGGTGTGGTCTTGTTGCGCTCCGACAGAGAAGAGGAAGAGCTGTGTTTGTGTTTGTCGCCATGTCGTCGAAATGCTGTTATTTTCATCTCGGAGTCCAATCACCTTTGTTTGGCCTTCCCAGGGATGCTGTAACTTGGAGATTAATGGTTACAATTTATGTTTAACTCGGTTCCCGAAAATTATAATCTACATGTAAAACTATGTGCAGCACATTTTGCTGAGGACAGCGAGCTGAGAACAGCTTCCTCAATCTCAATCAGTTTAATGCCGGATTCGCACAAAGATTATTCCTGAAAGATGGAGCAGTTCCCTCTTTGTCTCGAGAATGCGACCAAAACCGGTAAGTGTACTTTATTATTTAAATTGGTGCATTTAACAGTTTTTGTAATTTATTACACAAAGGGCAGCGTTGTTTAGCTTTGTTAACTAGATGTTAGGGCTGTGCAAAAAAATCCAAAGTGATTTTCATGCGCATTTCATCAATAAAAATGCTCCTGTGATTGTAAGTACACCTCCAGCACATGCTCCTGCCCAATTGGTTCTCAAAACTATTCCAAAACTAGCCCAATCGCATTTCCAGAAGGGCCAGGTGCAAGCTGCTGTCGAATCACAACACAGGAACCTCTGGCACAATCAGAGCTGGTTACGTATTTCTGAAGGAGGGACTTTATAGAGCAAGGAAGTCATCAGCCCGTTTTTATGACAGTGAAAACAGCGGTATACAGATAGGTGAATTGTGTGAAAAATGCTGTTTTTTTACACGCGAAACATGAACACGTTATATTGCACACTGTAAACACAATCAAAGCTTCAAAAAAAGCATGAAAAATGGGACCTTTAACAAAAGGTTAACCCGTAACCCGGGAGAACTGCTCATGGGTAAATACATATGTGTAAGAGGGATGAAGTGTGTGTGTGTCTGAGTGGGTGAGATGAGTGTTATGTGTGGTGGGCAGGGTATAGAAAAATATTGCAGATTGATTCATAATTGATTTTATGTATGTATGTATGTATGCATGTGTGTGTTTATGTTTACGCGCATGTACAGTATGCTTGCATGCAAGAATACATACATACATATATACATGTGTGGATAGATAGACTCTGGGCTCAGGGTAACCTTAGGAAAAGTGTATATAATAGGTGTAATTGGAAAATCTACTTTAATACTAAACTCAACGTTTCAAAGTGTGACAGTAACTTAGAATCAATACACGCACAGGATACACAGGATCAGCAGGTAAGAATTTATAAAAAGCATGATCATTCAACTGTCTGAGAAATTTCTTTTTCACAATCTGAAGCTCGTTGAAGTACAATTGCTCCACCCTTATCTGCAGGATGCACTATCACTGTATTGTCAAGTCAAAGTCTGCATATTGCCTACCTATTGTCAATTTCCACATGTACAGTACATACATACAGAGAATCGAAATTGCATTACTCTCAGACCCCCGGTGCATACAGATAACATTAACATTAAAGCCTAAAAATCTAAATCAAAAATAAAATGTAGATACAACTATACAATAAGGGAATGTAAAAAAAGGGGGCAGAAGAGGGGAGGGGGGGCAAGTTCGGGAGGGAGTTAAGCTTCCTGACAGCCTGATGGATGAAGTTGTCCTTCAGTCTGCTGGTCCTGGCCTGGAGACTCCGCAGTCTCCTCCCTGATGGCAGCAGGCTGAAGAAGCTATGTGACGGATGTGTGGGATCACCTGTGATGCAGAGGGCTTTGCGAGTGAGACGGGTTCCATAAATGTCCTGTAGGGAGGGGAGAGAGACACCAATGATCTTCTCAGCTTTCGTCAGATACCTCTGTAGAAGGTGTACATGATGGGGGGTGGGGCTCTGGCTCTCCTCAGTTTGCGGAGGAAGTAGAGATGCTGTTGTGATTTCTTGGCCAGTGCTGCTGTGCTTTCAGTCCAGGAGAGGTACTCTGTGATGTGCACACCCAGGAACTTGGTGCTGTTCACTCTCTTCACAGTCGCACCATTGATGGTCAGAGGAACGTGCTGAGTGTGCATTCTCCTGAAGTCAAAAACAATCTCCTTCGTCTTCTCCAGGTTCAGAGAGAGATTGTTGTCACTGCACCATCCGGCCAGGCGGCTCACCTCGCTCCTGTAGTTTGTCTCATCTTTGTTGCTAATGTCACCAACCACAGTTGTGTCATCCACAAACTTAATAAAGAGGTTGGAGTTGTGTGACGGTGTGCAGTCATGGGTCAGCAGAGTGAAGAGGAGGGGGCTTAGCACACATCCTTGGGGGCCCCAGTGTTCAGTGTGATGGTGCTGGATGTGTTGGTGCCGACCCGTACTGCCTGAGGTCTTCCAGTCAGAAAGTCCAACAGCCAGTTGCACAGCGAAGTGTTGAGCCCCAACTGGATCAGTGTGTAAATGAGCTGTTGAGGGATGATTGTGTTGAATTCTGAACTGAAGTCAATGAACAGCATTCTGACATATTAATCCTTATTGTCTTTATTAAGATCAAGTAAAGCATCCCTCTCCCTTTTCAATAAGTTATTGTAGATTTTATATTGCCTTTTATTCTTAAGTAAATTTTTTTACATCAAATTCCACAAGTCTACAGTAAGTATCTAAAGATGAATTTCTATTCTTAGGTGAAATAAAGGTAGAATTTATTTTGAAAGGGAGATGAGTAATGGGCTGTTCAAGAGTAACACTGCCCTGTGTGGTAGCGTGCGAAACATCACTAGAAGGAAATGACTAATCATTTGTGCCAATGAACTCCCGAAGTCTCAGGGTTCTGAAAATTATGTGAAAGTCAATCATAGTGTCAAAATCATTAGCCTCAGCAGTAGTAAAGTCCCTTGCTCAGAGTAGTCATACATGAACTTAAAAGTGACTTATCTGAGAAGTTCATTAGCGTATCCCCTGGTTGCTCCTTGTCATCTGTGGAGGTAGTAGGCTAGTGACAAATGGTCAAAAAGTGCTTTAGTTTTCGAGATACTAAACTAAACCCAACAATGTTTTTCCTCATCTCTAAGGTCTCCCATATATGAAATGGATTCTTGGCTAAAAATATTTTACTGCTAAGATTGTTAAATTAACAGATATTGTTATACACCACAAAACCAATAAAGGACTAAAATATAGCCTGTCCGTATGGGAGTTAAGGCATATAAACTAATGCAGATCAATCACACAAGCTCTGAGAGCTTTGAAACTTGACATGTTTGTAGTCAGGAAGTTGATTTAACTACTAGAAAAGACTGGATGTGAATATCTTGATGTATGGAATAAATAGAGACATGTAAACACATATCTAAAATAAGCGGACATGCACAAATTCAATATCTATGCAGAATGTTTTCATTTACTTTGTGCTCGCTTTGCCTGGCATCATCATAAAAACAGATATGATGGCTTGTTGGAAAGGTGGGGTTGTGTACCAAATATGTATAAAATATGTATAATTATATAATAAAAGAGAAGTGTTCTGTCACTCAATGTATGAGGTGTCCCAAATGAAAGAACACTGGACAAAATAGCCTCAAGTCCAAATCACATTATCAGTGGTGAGAACAATGTTGACAAATACATGGTTACTGCAAAGTAACTTACATTAGGTAAGTGCTGATCTATATTTATGATACATTTAATAATGATACATTTCATAAGGCACAGTATACTATACAATTCATATGAACCACAGATCCAGTTGAATCAGGTTAACATTGGAATGGAACACCTTTATTAAAATATCGCCACTGACGGGCAGAATCCTCGCATGTCCAAATTTTGTCTATTTCATATTTTTTCACAATTCAATGCTATTGGTCAAACCCCACGTGGTAAACAATCTAAAGTGTTGAAAATAGATTGAGAGCAAATCTCTTAACTTCATTGGACACTTCAACTGTCTGAGAATCCTCGTAACGCCACCTCTTCTTCACTCCGCGGCAGGAGCTTCCACGGCATTTTGTGTCCTCAGGATTTAAAGTCACAACGATTGAGAAATCCTCGTTGAGCAACACATAAAGCAAGCCTTAACTCTGATTTTATCTATTTTAAACTATGATATCGGTTATTGATGTATTTTAAATGTCTACTTATTACTAGGCAAGGCAAGGCAAGTTTATTTATATAGCACATTTCATACACAATGGTAATTCAAAGTGCTTTACATAAAATAAAGTAAAATAATCATGAAGAAAAATAATAAAAATAAAGACAAGCAATTTTAAAACTTTTAAAATTCTGAAAAAAACTACTAAACTAAAATGAATTTAAAAACAGTTAGAAAATGATTTTACATTAAAAAAAGTGAAAATATATTGCAATCAGTTCGGACATTGCACAGTGCTCATTCAATAAATGCACAGCTAAACAGATGAGTTTTGAGTCTAGATTTAAATGTGACTAGTGTTTTAGCACATCTGATCTCTTCTGGAAGCTGATTCCAACTTTGGGCAGCATAGTAACTAAAGGAGGACTCCCCTTGTTTTGTGTGAACCCTTGGTATTTCTAACTGACTCGATCCTAATGATCTGAGTGCTCTGTTAGGTTTATATTCAGTGAGCATATCTGCAATATATTTCGGTCCTAGGTCATTTAGTGATTTATATACGAGTAAAGGTACTTTAAAATCAATCCTAAATGTAACTGGAAGTCAGTGTAAGGACCTGAGGACTGGTGTGATATGCTCAGATCTTCTGGTTCTAGTCAGAATCCTGGCAGCAGCGTTCTGGATGAGCTGCAGCTGTCTAATGGTCTTTTTGGGAAGGCCGGTAAGGAGTCCATTACAATAGTCCACCCTGCTGGTGATAAAGGCATGAACAAGTTTCTCCAAGTCTTGGCTGGAAACAAAACATCTAATTCTTGCAATGTTTTTGAGATGATAGTATGCTGATTTAGCTACTGCTTTGACATGACTACTGAAACTCAGACCGGTCTCCAGAATCACACCAAGATTCCTGACTTGATTTTTAGTTGTTTGAACCCTAGAGTCAAGGTATGCATTCACCTTGAACACTTCATGTTTGTTTCCAAATGCAATGACTTCAGTTTTTTCCTTGTTTAGCTGAAGAAAGCTCTGGCACATCCAGCTATTAATTTGTTTTGCACGTTTGAAGGAGGATTTAGAGAAGAGGATGGTTCACTCTTGCTGTGTGGTCGATTGTACGGTTAGTTGGGGGCCTGATAAAAAGTACTTTCAAATTCCTCCCGAAAAGGATAGCGAAAAATCAAGGAAATGGTTGCGTGCAATTAGGCGATTGAACCTGGACGTTACGAAGAAAGCCTGCAGCTTCTGATCGAGTTTGTGAGGCACATTTTGTTCATGGTAAGTCTTAGTGACTATGTATTTATAGAAGATTGAATAAAAATAAATAAAACTGAGTCAAATCAACCGATTTTCACGGGCGAGTCGGACCAATGTTTTTTGTCATCCCAGATCTCATATGGGCTTTGAATAGCTTTGATTTAGTCACGAATACAATTTTAGCGGGATTTTGCCTGCTAACGGCCCGTTCACACCAAGCACGATAACTATAAAGATAACGATAAAGATATAGTTCTAAAAATCGTTCTCAATATTAAAGAATAGCAGAGTCCACACCATAACTATAACGATAAAGGCACAGAGAAACGATATCGTTGGAATCACTTTCAGAACGATTTTTTTCCCCCTCATTAACGATAAAACATTGCCAACCAATCAGAATCAATCCTGCTGTAATGAGCTCGAGCATTTAAAGCAGCAGACGTGCCGCGTCCGCTTAAAATACACAGACAATATCGTTCGCTGGTGTGGACGCTAATATCGTTATCTTTATAGTTATCTTTATAGTTATCATGATTGGTGTGAACGGGCCTTAACTCACTTGAAAGTGCTCGTTGCGTCTTTACAGCCCACCATACTGTTTGTTTTGTTGCCACACAACCACTCGCGTATGCGTACAAAGATGTCATCAAAGATCCTCCTATTAGGCTGTAGTAATTTGGAGATAAGGCTAGGTAAATCTGGGTATCATCAGCATAGCTGTGATAGGCAATTTGGTTCTTTCTCATTATTTGACTTAGTGGAAGCATATACAGGCTAAACAAGAGCGGTGCAAGAATTGACCCTTGTGGCACTCCACATGTCATGGACGTCCACTTAGACTTATGCTCTCCTAGACTCACATAATAGCCTCTCCCTTCTAAGTATGACCTGAACCATTTGAGTACCATCCCAGAAAGCCCAACCCAGTTTTCCAGTCTCTGTAGAAGTGTGTTATGATCGATAGTACTAGGGTTATTATTACTAGGCTTATTATACATGTGCATTGAAGTTTTAAAATGTATCTAATTTCTAATTCTACTTGTATTGAATTAAATGTTTTGGATACCAGCATTAAATTATTGTTTTTATTATTATTTTACTGACTCAAAGTTGGCACTATGCATGTAAAATGCCCCAAGTAGGCTAATGGGTTTTATTTATGGGAGAAAAAAGGTCTGTCTACTGGCGCCAAGTAAGCCTATCTTTGCATAACTCTTTTTCATTTCTTACAATAACGAATGAAAATCGTTAGGTTAGATACATTTGAGTAGGCTTGTTTTGTTAAAAATGCATAGCTGTAATGCTTCGGTAATGCTCCACACAGCTGTAATGCTCCACACAGCTCACGCTGAAAAGCGACGCAGTGCCTTACTCGGAGACTGGCCCCATTCTCTCTTGCACGGCTGCTTCGCTAGCATCATCGGATGCCTATCAGAATCCGGGAGTTAAGACCGCAGTTTGAGCCAGTGGCTTGAATTGATATGGCTCAGGCCCTGGCCCTGTGTCCTCAGACACCTCGACATCCTCCACTTCAGGTGAAGGTGGGGGAGAAATGTCCTCTACTTCAAATGAACGCTCTGTTGCAAAACTACTTGCGTTACTAGAGTCACTCTCCATTTTAGCGACTCTAACAGCAGCTGTCAATTAATTTGTCACTGAGGGTCTCAGGTTCACGCCCCACCGACTCAGCCCTGCCCTTGGTTTGTCCCCTCTATCTCCGCTTTGATCTGCCCACTTTTCAGCATTTTTCTAATATTGCCAGTGGGTGGAGTCAGGCTCTGACCAGGGGTTTAGTTACCCCTTAAAGCCTTATCTCTTGTCAAAAGGCTCGACACGACCGCAGACTTTGATGAACACTGCTGGCAGCAGCGACGTCTGTGTCTGTATCATTCTTATCAATGAGTGCATAACCTCGTATCTCCCCGCTCCCAAGTCATAAAAATCTCGTATCTCAGATTAAACATGATTTTGTCCCACCCTCTTTGTTTTTTGATGATGGAAGCATAAAGAAGACAACAGCAGCTGCCAAGTGTAAAAGAACCATCAGCATACATCATTGATGGCATGGATCTTCTTCAAATGCTCAATGATTCAGCCTTTCTAACGTTCAATGACCTGGGTGAGTGTGTCTGGAAAAAGATCGCAACTTTAATGGGAAAGGAAGGTAACAGCTGTGTTGTTATAGTTTTTGATAGATATGACCATCAACTCTCAATCAAAGATCTTGAAAGACAAAGAAGAGGCACCAAGATGGGCATCCTAGCACCAACCTGGATGAGCTGAGGTGTCAGCAGCAAATCTACCCCCAACAGAAGATGGCTTCCAGCAACATGTGCTGAGAGCCGTGTACCAAACAGCAGTGTGGCATCACAGCCACCTGGCCAAAACTCTTCTCTGGAACCCAGTTGGTAGAGGATGGAGGCTCAGAGAAGGTGGCTGCATTTAATATGTGATGTTCCAGAAGGCACCAGCACTTAAAGGAGTTAAAGACCTCACCCACCTCTACTGTAAAGACGGAAACTGCACCGATGCCACCAAATGCCAGTGTCTTTCTGTGGGCTTGACCTGTACAGGGTTTTGCTCTTGCCCTGACTGTCCAAATATGACCCACTTTGTCACTGATGACAATGTGGATGAGTGGTGTGTTGCAGTTGTAACATCATGGGGGGTTGACCCCAAAATGTTTCAAGAGGGTCTGGCTGCAGGCTTGTACTTGCACTCTCAGACTTGCACACTCAGACATTTGCACTTCCGCTAGTGACATCACTTGCAGTCTTTATTTTTTATTTTCTTTATTTTTTTTTATTACTTTTCGTTTGAATTTCCCAACATTTTATAAAGCCAGGTGGTGAAGACAAGAAAAAAGAAACTAAATTACAATGTCACTTGCAATTGCTACTTGAACTCTCCGCTACCTGTGACTTTACTTGCAATCAACACAAATCGTGCATGTTGCCAATGGAGACAAGACGCTGTGGTGGTGATTAAATTATTAAAACTAATTTAGTACTATAACGTACAGGGTCCTGCAAGAAAAAGACAAGATCGGCAAATCCATGGCCAGAACACCAGAATATGAACATTTGCACAAAGTCTCTAGCTAAGCGTAGAAAAAAAACACTTAACATGGCTTAATATATTAAGATGCTATTAAAATATCAAATTAAATGTACAGTTCATTAATATAAGGAATATGTATATAGTATTTTCCTCACATACCGCAAAATGTGGCAAAGGCCAAATTCATGCTTCTCTACTTTATTAAAATACATAACTAATATGTACAGGCAAGCAGGTGAGCCCAGAATAAACGCAACACGCAAAGTTTCACATTAAGCATTTTTCCATATAGAATAAACTGTCTACAACTTGTTTATATCACTGTCTTTGTCCATTAACCTACATTATGTGTTTTATTTATAATGATTTTCTATAGGAGGAAAACGTTGAATGTACAATTTAACGCACTGCGTTCTGTACTCATCTGCTTGCCTGTACGGAGTTGATCCTTTTAAAATCACTTAATGCATAATGCCCGTTCATATTTGCTGGTCTGTATATACTTAGAGTCAACAGCAAGACATATAGGCTAGCCTAGGCCTACTAAATTTTCTTTATCATCTTCTTCTGTTATTAGGCCACATTAAGCGTTATGTTGTATGGGAGGACAAAGTTTGCACATTGTGTTCATAGCCATCTGCTTGACTTGCAGTACATTGAATAATAACTATATATCGAATTTGATCTTTTAATTGAACTTAATGTGTCTGAATACATTATGCCATATTAAGTGTTAGTTTTTTTCTACAGGAGGAAAACGCTTAACGAAAGACTTTGTGCATTGCGTTCATATTCTGCTGTTCTGTGGCCAAGGTCTGTGCTTGTCTTTTTCTTGCAGGACCCTGTACGTTATAGTACTAAATTAGTTTTAATCGTTTAATCACCACCACAGCGTCTTGTCTCCAGTGGCAACCTGCAAGATTTGTGTTGATTGCAAGTGAAGTCACAGGTAGCGGAGAGTGCATGTAGCGATTGCAATTGACATTGTAATTTAGTTTCTTTTTCTTGTCTTCGCCACATGGCAACTGTTATAAAATGTTGGGAAATTCAAACAAAAAGTTATCAATAAATAGAACAAAATAAAAAATAAAGACTGCAAGTGACGTCGCTAGCAGAAGCAAGTCTGCAGCCAGACCCTTCTCCAATGGTTACCAAAAGCAATTGATGTTCCAAATGGTTGCTGCTAGAAAATAAACTAAACAGCCTGAGAAGACGGGGCTCATTTCCCCGAAGAGTGTTTGTTTCTTTAGTTAGATTGCCATTTGTTTTATTTAAGACAGTAATTTAAGTTGTATTGTGTGAAGTTAAGTTATAGTTTTATTAAAAAGTTCATTAAGTTAAAACTCCTGGTCTCCTGTTTGTGCTATGGTAAGGTGTTATCTTTCGATTTCAATCTTTGTTTCCATATAGTACAAGGTGCCATATTAAATATTTTTTGATGTCTCTTATATTTGAATTTCTCAACATTCTTCTCATAGATTGAATGACAGAACACTTCTCTTTTATTATATTTACATATTTGGTATTGCTGGATTCAGCACAACCCCACCTTTCCAACAAGCCATCAAATGTGTTTCCATGATAATGCCAGGCTAAGCAAGCACAAAGTAAATGAAAACATTCTGCATAGATATTAAATTTGTGCATGTCCGCTTATTTTAGATATGTATTTACATGTGTCTATTTATTCCATACATCAAGATATTCACATCCAGTCTTTTCTAGTAGTTAAATCAACTTCCTGACTACAAACATGTCAAGTTTCAAAGCTCTCAGAGCTTGTGTGATTGATTTGCATTAGTTTATATGCCTTAACTCCCATACGGACAGGCTATATTTTAGTCCTTTATTGGTTTTGTGGTGTATAACAATATCTGTTAATTTAACAATCTTAGCAGTACAATATTTTTAGCCAAGAATCCATTTCATATATGGGAGACCTTAGAGATGAGGAAAAACATTGTTGGGTTTAGTTCTACCTCCGGTAGGGGTATCTCGAATATTCAGGGGCATTGTCACTTTCTGCTCCTTTTCTTGACCGGTTTCTCCTTCGATCCATTCGCTGACTGTCAGGCTGATTACGGCCTAAAAAAGTAGAACCATTGCACTGTCATACAACAGGATCATAGTCAGAATCACATGAGGTTGAAGAGGCCCCGGTTCTATTATCACCAAGTTGATGGCACCTACAAAATCCCACAGTAGCAGCCCGATTCCGATGGGACGTATTGTACTCCTGCTTTCCGTCCTTCCAAAAATAGATATTTTCATGTTAATAGTCAGCATTGTCTCTTGCAAACTTTGTATGTTTAATAACTCTGATCTCTTTAGACAACTCAGCACGTTGACGTTCAAGGTCTATTTTGAATTCTGTAATCTTACGTTTTGTCACAATTTCACCAAGTTGAACCTCCATTTTCTTAAAATCCACTTTCGTTTACTCAAGTTGTTTGGTAGTCTCTTTTATCACCAATTCCATCAAGTCAAATGAGCACTTGTTCAATATCTCACACCAATGGGTACAGAAGTTTGGATTCTGCAGACCAAAAGCCAATTGTACCAATTATACCTCTTGGTATAATTTTCTGGCAGAGATAATCTCTCAGCTGCATGATAATATTTCTTAATCTCCCATTGAAGATGATTTGAGTTTATCCATAAGTGATCCGACATCTATCGTGCATGGGCTGTTATTTTCATCAAAAAAGGGTCTTTTAGCAGAATCTCAGAATAATCTGCTTCACTAAACTCAAATATCTTACTTGAAGAAGGACAGTCTTTAGCTGCCATAATGGAGCCAGCAAAGGGGATTGCAATAACCATAAAAATCTATGAAGATTCAAAAATACAAAATTGGTGTGCACATCGCAAACATCCATATCAAACTGGAGATATGGGCAGTCCTATAGCGTCTCATTTTAGTAGGCCATAACGTCAGTGTATATTGCAGTATATTGGTATAGAAAAGGTAACAAAACCCTCAAGAGGAGGAGATTGTGAAAATAAATTATTATAGAGGAAATGTTTTTAGATTTATACTTTAAATATTTTGTCACCTTTAGGGTTGCATTTTTATAGTGATAAAAAAAAGCTTGTATTTGTTACATGAGTTGTATTTGACACATAATAGGGTGCGTTCGACTTGAAGCTCGGCTACAGACGGCCATCAACGAGAGTAACTGCTTGCAGTCGGGGGCGGAGTTGAAAACAGAGCCGTCAAACCGGACACTTTCTTCTCCCGTTAGTGGCACTTACGTGCTGTTTATATACTTTGTCAAAGATAAAGTAAATTAAATGCAGTATTTGTAAAATACACAGACGTTTTAGAAACGTTTTCACGAGCAACAGAAACAATTTTTACATACTGCTTAATACAGCGCCATATTTTCAAGAATAAAGTTCAACATAATCATATACTATTTAAATACTAATACAGTGGGGTATATATGCTTTTATCAGTGTTGTATGATAAACGTGACTCAATACAACAGTGCGACTACAATACAAAAAAGCTTTTACCGTTCTAAAAACACAGATTTGTTGCCATTATCAGAACTGAAAAGGTTTGTTTAACCTGAAACACACGTGATCGTTGTCATGTGGTGGATCTGACCAATCGTGAAGCAGCTGTGTCATCATCAGCACTCCTGCAGCCGCTCTGGAGAAACTGCAGCAGCTGAGTCAGCCGGCTGCTCTCAAAAGTCAAAGTCAAAGTCACCTTTATTTATATAGCGATTTAAACAAAATACATTACGTCAAAGCAACTGAACAACATTCATTTGGAAAACAGTGTCTCAATAATGAAAAATGGTAGTTAAAGGCAGTTCATCATTGAATTCAGTTATGTCATCTCTGTTCAGTTTAAATAGTGTCTGTGCATTTATTTTCAATCAAGCCAATGATATCGCTGTAGTTGAAGTGACCCCAACTAAGCAAGCCAGAGGCGACAGCGGCAAGGAACCGAAACTCCATCGGTGACAGAATGGAGAAAAAAACCTTGGGAGAAACCAGGCTCAGTTGGGGGGCCAGTTCTCACCAGACGAAACCAATAGTTCAATTCCAGGCTGCAGCAAAGTCAGATTCAGTTTCCTGTGGTCTTGTCCTGGTGGTCATCTGAGACAAGGTCTTTACAGGGGATCTGTATCTGGGGCTCTAGTTGTCCTGGTCTCCGCTGTCTTTCAGGGCAGTAGAAATCCTTTCTAGGTGCTGATCCACCATCTGGTCTGGATACGTACTGGATCTGGTGGCCACAGTGACCTCGGAACAAGAGAGAAACAGACACATATTAGCATAGACTCTAGGGTGTTATGTGAAGTGTTTCCGGTTCCGGTTAACCTAATTAATGCAGCCTAAAAATCCTTTAACGGATTTGGATATTAAAAGCATATTAGTATGTTATGTGTATGCCAGGTTAACGAGATGGGTCTTTAATCTAGATTTAAACTGCAAGAGTGTGTCTGCCTCCCGAACAATGTTAGGTAGGTTATTCCAGAGTTTAGGCGCCAAATAGGAAAAGGATCTGCTGCCCGCAGTTGATTTTGATATTCTAGGTATTATCAAATTGCCTGAGTTTTGAGAACGTAGCGGACGTAGAGGAGTATAATGTAAAAGGAGCTCATTCAAATACTGAGGTGCTAAACCATTCAGGGCTTTATAAGTAATAAGCAATATTTTAAAATCTATACGATGTTTGATAGGGAGCCAGTGCAGTGTGGACAGGACCGGGCTAATATGGTCATACTTCCTGGTTCTAGTAAGAACTCTTTCTGCTGCATTTTGGACTAGCTGTAGTTTGTTTACTAAGCGTGCAGAACAACCACCCAGTAAAGCATTACAATAATCTAACCTTGAGGTCATAAATGCATGGATTAACATTTCTGCCTTTGACATTGAGAGCATAGGCCGTAATTTAGATACATTTTTGAGATGGAAAAATGCAGTTTTACAAATGCTAGAAACGTGGCTTTCTATGGAAAACACTCGCGCGGTTTTTTGATGCCACACGTGATGGTCATGTGGCGTCGGTGCCGTCTCAAGTCGGACAACATTTCTAACCAGCATACTGCTTCAAGTCAGATAGCGGTCAATTTGCACAACGCTGCGTCATGTCAAACGCACCTATATACAATACTTGTATGTGTCACATGACTAGTATTTGTCACATGATTTCTTGAATTAATGTGATCACCTGTGTCTATTTAAAGTTGACTTCACTTTACATTGAATGCGTTCGACTTGAAGCTCGGCTTCAGATGTCCATCAATGACAGTAGCCGCTTGCAGTTGGGGGCAGAGTTGAAAACGGAGCTGTCAGGCCGGATAGTTTCTGCTCCCGTTAATGACACTCACGTGGTGTTTATATACTTTGTCAAAGATGAAGTGAATTAAATGCAGTATTTGTAAAATACACAGATGTTTTAGAAATGTTTTCATGAGCAACAGAAAGAGTTTTTACATACTGCTTAAAACAGCACCATATTTTCAAGAATAAAGTTCAACATAATCATATACTATTTAAATACTAATACAGTGGGATATATATGCTTTTATTAGTGTTGTATGATGAACTTGACTCAATACAACAGTGCGACTACAATACTAAAAAGCTTTTACCATTCTAAAAACACAGATTTGTTGCCATTATCGGAACTGAAAAGTTTTGTTTAAACCTGAGGGTTGAAACGTTGTTGAATTAAAGTGACAGCGCATTGTTTGCGGTAAAAAATGAACATGGATTGACGTGGAAATGCAGTTTTTTTCAAATAAATGTATACTTTTTAAAGGCTACTCTAAAGGCAAGATAGTCGACCGTTTCTGTCAGTGGTGTTTTAATTTTAAATATTTATTTTATCCTTACAAGAAAAGTAGGCTAGTTGTTGTGTCAAAATATTTTGCCGCATGCTTGAGTAGCTTATTATACAAAACTCGAAGTCAAATGCATGAATAATATGTTGTCTATATTTATTGAGTTTAAACTAATGTCTGTGATTATGAAAGATTGTAACTGTTCTGTGATTAAAGAGTCATATATATATAAATTGTTTTTTTTTCATGATTGATATTGAACAATATTGAACAAATGTTATGTGTGTGGCCTAAACAGTCACAGATCAGTAGCAGACTGCAAACGCGTCCTGTGTGAAAGCACAATGAGTCCATGCTGCTTCTGCACCACAAACATAATGCACACAGACTGCATACGTACTGCAGACAGAGTATGTCTGAAACAGGCGTTAGTCTGCCATTGTTGTTTTTCTTTCTGAAGCTGCTGGAGATACAATGTCAGCAGAAAAGAGGCATTACAAGTGTTGTGCGATGCAGCAAAGAATATAGGCGTCTACAAGGAAACAGTTTATTTATTTTTCGAAGGAAATGTCCTAGAAAAAAAAAAATTATAATGTTTGTGGTAAACATATTATGCCGGACTGCCTCACAAACGAGGGTCAGTTCAGCGCTGGATCTGTTCACAGTTTGCTTCTGAAAGTTAGTTCTAAAAGTAAGTTTTGCTTGCTTCCATTGTCCTCATTTGCACAGTAAGTCACTTAGGATAAAAGTGTCTGCTAAATGTAAATGAATGAAAGAGGGATCAATAGCTAAAGCTAAATCTACTATCGTCTCTGCATGTTTTCACTGATGCTGCCTTCATGTGCTACCAGAATGTTTGTAAATAGGAATGTGGTAGTTAAAAATTGCATATGAAAGCAATGTGAAGTAAACTGCTTGAATTTGTCAGGCTTATAATCACAAGTGAGACTTATAAAGTTTGTGATAGCATGCAAAGGAACCATAAGACTAGATATGTTGTTATTTATTATGCACATTTATAATGTACAGTACAATCAGATGACTGACTTTTAAAACAAGCACAATCTCTGTAAAGATAACATGCTTGTACTGATAGTGAAATGTCTATTTGCAAAAGCCGGCATTGGTTTGTCCAGAGGATGAGATCTTGAAGCTCCACCCTCTTCTGAAAAGGGAGGCAAAAGCACCAGCTCATTTGCATGTAAAAGGACAAACACAAAAATGTCACTTTTTGTGCATACCCTAAAATTGGTCATTTCAACGAGCCCTAAACAAATGACCTCTTGGGTACTTTGAGGTAAACTTAACATAGACATATTTTACATCTTGTACAAAGGGGAATAATAGGTCACCTTTAACTTATTGTTGAATAACCTGCATAAAATCAATATCACATTTGCAGTAATTCTGAAATTCTGAAATAACAACACTATTTCTCATGTTAGTACAGGAGCATTTTTGCCCTGAATCTCCCTGAAGTTTGTTGGAATTTTTGCCCCAAGGCCCCTTTAATTTCCAACTCTGATATCTTCAACCACACAGCCTTGTTGTTAACGGCATACTGAAAGAAAGAAATTCCAATATGGCGCCGATGATGATGGCGACCTCCGTGGCATACTCCCCAGTTGTTTTTGTATATTCGTCAGTTTGTCCTGTCTTTAGTTATATTCCTGCAATCCATTTCACCAGAGTTGAATTGCTGGACATTCAGCACTACACATCACCCGATATATTACTGGTTTTCGACTACTGTTTTGCTGGACATAGTAGTTGGCAGAGCCGCAGCACTGATCAACTGCTTTAGGACTTGCAGATAAAGAAGAAGCGGAAGAGCGTCGGCGCGCTCATAAAGCTCATTAAGCGTGGATTTAGAACACCGTTGCCTAGCATCCATCTGGTGAACCTCCATTCTCTTCCCAACAAAACAAACTAACGCCTTCTGCTCTCCCAGACAAATCAAGATTTATCACACTCTGCTGCCCTGTGTTTCACGGCTAAATGACGCCATGCCGTATAGCGCGTTAAGTCTGCTGAGTCTCTGGCAAACCCCAACACCCCTCCTGCACTCCTCCTGGCAGCCCCTCTGCTCACCCTCAGCTCACTGTCAGCATGGTACAAGCTCCATGGGACTGCCTTCTTCCCTCGACTCTGCCTCCAGCATCTAAGCCTCAGACTCTGCCTCAGTCTGTGGACCCATCAGCTCCACCATGGCTCCTAGCTTTGTCCTTTCTGCTGTGGGCCAGCATTCCACTAGCTCCGCCAGGCTCCCTCGGCCCTCCGGCTCCGTCTTGGTCAGGTGTGGACCATCCTGTGCCTCATCCCTTTGTTCCTCCAGCTCTGTCAGGCTCCTTCATTCCTTTAGCTCCTCCTCAAACCTCTGTCACCTGGCTCCACCTTTCAGATCAACACCTCCGCATCAGTTGTTGGTGCCATTTCCTCCACCTTGGCCCTCCAGATGCTTCCCGTCGCCCTGGCTCATCTGCTCTCCGCCTCTGGCTCCTTCGCCACCTGCTCTGCTGCTGTTGGTCAGCCCCCTGGAGTCATCAGCCTTTCCTCCTCCATGGCTCTTCCATCTGTTGGCTCCACCATATGCCGCCCTCAGGCCTGGGTCCTGCTACGCTCTGCATGTCCTTACTGTTGCCTCCCTGGCTCCTCCCTCCATCGTTAACTCCCTGGATTCTGTCTGCCGGCCCCCTCCTGGGTATACATCTGCCACATGAGCCTCATCAGGGTTATGGACCTGTTTTGTTGTGATTTCCCTCCCCATGTGCTCCCTGTGAGTTTGATTGTTCATTACTCCCAGGTGTGTCTTGTCAATTACCACATGCATTTAAGTTTCAGTCTGTACAGTCTGTCTTTGTCCATTACCGAATATGAATGTCTTGTGCTACGTGTGTTCCTGTCTGTCCTGTGTACCACGTTTTGGGAGATTTAAAGACTAAGTCTAATGAGTCTAATTGACTTATCTTACTCTTAATTAAACTGTAGTGCAAGTTGCACATTAGCAAATATATCACTGAGATGGGCTTAATATGCAACTAGTTTTATTGTGCAAAAGAAGGATCATGCGACAATTCGAACCAGGCAAAATGTATAATATATAACTTATGATATAATAAATTCTCTGAAACCCCTAGAATATCACCAGTTCAATCATAACAACTAAAAGTTTTCTGGAATAGAGGATGAAAAAAAAAAACACTTCATAAAATGTAATTGTTGCTACAAAAAAAAAAAAAAAAAAATTATTTCATCAGAATACAAAAAGTAATTAGATGAGTAATCTCATTTTTGAGAGTATGTTATAGAACAAACATTTTTATATGCTCATGTTTTCTGTACCATATTTAAGACAGAAGCTTATTGGGTGTATTTTCAATGTCCAGTGGTCCTCTGTACTCTGTTACACTTTTAACCTCAGAATACATCATATTCTTATATAGAATAAGGCAAAACTGTGAGGATACCATTCTGTGAGGAACTCCCTATTTCACTCCACAACTGTAAATCACACGTGACCCCCTGTGGACAGAATTGGTATGTAATTTTTTGGGGCTTGGATTACTGTTGTTGCTTGATCATTTTCTTCATTTTACAATTTCATGAAGAAAGGTCATTATAAAATCAACAACAATAGTTTTTCTGTCCACATAGAAGTGTCTCAGGTAGGTCTCCAGGTAGGCTATTTCATATTGGATAAATGATTATTCTAAAAGAAAATGGCTACTTGCTATAGTAACAAACATACCTTTCATGTGCATCTGATTGACACTATATTTAAGTGTTTTTGTTCATTCTGAATATTTCAGCAAACAGTTTGCTTTGTACATTAGGTTTAACTGCATTAAGTTTCAGAGGGTATACTTGATAATCATTATCATCATCAAAAAAAGAAAGTACTGGCAGAGAAGGCAGACAGAGACTTGGATCTAGGTGCATTATATTTAATAAATGAAACCAAACAAAAACAAGAACAAGAGCAGTACAGGAAACACTGAAGTGACAAAGGACAAGTAAAACACAAGAGCTGTATATGGGGGGTATAACCAGCTTAACAAGATAACAAGACACAACTACGGGACTTCTCAAAGTGAATCAATAACCAAATGGACTACAAACTGACTACATACAAAGCACAGAAAACACTTCAACATTAAAGTCCAAACAAAGACTCAAAAAACATGTAACATAGCCCCCATCTAGGGAGACCAAAATAAAAGTTAACAAAACAGAAAGCACACAAATCTCCTTGTGATTCAATGATCATACTTTCCATCCTAAATAGGATGTGAAATTAGAATAAGTGTGTCCCAAAGCATAGTATATTGGTGGTCAACTATTTCAGGTAGATTTTTTAAGTGTAAATCCATGGACAAATTAAAAGTTAATATTGCCCACAGTCCATTGTGCTTTGGCAAAGGATTCATTTCAGAACTACAAAAGTGAAAAAAATAAATAAATAGTGTCAGAGTGGTCCGTTAAAGATGCAATTGTATGATGAGAAAGTATGTCCCAAAGCTTGCCTACTATTCTACTACACACTCAAAAGTGTACAGTTTTTCTTCACCAAAACAGTACATCTTTTAAGGGCATAGTATAAGTAAGCAAAATATAATACAGCAGAGGCAGAACGGGGAAGGGATTGGTTGCCAGGCTCATAGAGTGGAGAGGCCTCTGTGGCCATAATACAGCGGTTCAGTCCTCGGGCCCCACTGCTCTGCATATTTTGCACGTCTCTCTTTGTTAACACACCTGATTCAGATAATCAGCGCGTTAGAAGTGAGCTCCGTGCATGAACTGTATTCCCATTGTTCATTGCTCCCCACTCCCTGAGCAGGGGAAATCTGTTGAAGTTTACCTCACTTCGAAACATTCATTCACTGATTTGTGCTGTGCAGCGTCTTTACACACGGACACTGACATCATATACCTCTGTAAATCAATACAATTTAAATTCATGTCTTGCACACTTCAGTGCACTTTGATTGAACCATATACGTTTGCTTCGAACTGGAATCATGGCGGAATATCCTGTGATGTCCACTTCGCAGGGCACTTACGTTCGAATAGAAAAGTGTCTGAAGCACTAAGAGAAAAGTTCAAAATGTGCAGAGCAGTGGGGAGTGAGGACTGGAAATGAGAACCGCTGCCGTAATAAAACAGGCAGAGGATTCAGGGACAGCCTTCATGGTTGAGACAGGACAAGCAGAGGGTTCTGAGACGGCCTCTGTGGCTACAACAGAGCAGGCAGAGGGTTCAAAAACAGCCAAGGTGGCTATGACAGGGCAGGCAGAGGGCACAAGTGTGCTTGTTATACCGGGGCATTGGACTGCTCTCCTTAATCTTTTTTAAGTACAAAGGATCAACCTTGTTTAAGTGCTAGAAAAGATTGAGTCTCTGTTTCTGTTGCAACTTCTTCAAGTTTTTCTGAGCTATCTGGTATGCTGAGCAAATTATTTTAAAAAGTCTGTATGGTCCCCTGACAGCCTCTATACAGTAGCCAATACAAATGTAAAAAAGGATTCATAATTTACACTAGACAATGCAAAAATAATTATACTTGAAACCAGACCTGAAACCGTACTGCAATTATTGCTATAAATTGTAGTAACACCTCCCCCTTTTGGATGTGACTAATGTTTATAACAGTAATCTTATTTATAACAGGTAAAACCAGATGCAGTCATGCCAGGTTTTTGTCAAACAAAGCACATCTAGATTATGATCTTTGATCATATCATTTACAAAAAGCTCCTTTTTAGAAAGGGATATAAATTTAATATTCATTAAGCCAAGCTTGATGTTTATCTGTTAAAGTCTATCTGTATTATATATGTATTTTTTTATTTGTTAAACATCAATTATGTTTTTAACCTGGTAGTTGGTATTTGTATTTCTGCACCACTTAGTCACACAGCCATTGAGTTACTACAGTCTGCTGTGTATCTCATCTCCACGATAAGCAGGGAGGAGACCAGAGCATATTACAGAGTTCACACACCTCTTTAATGTTATTTGCAGTGATCACTGACTGGCGAAGTTAAACATCATAAGTGCCAACATGAACATCAATCTTACTGAATTTAGCATTACCTTGGGAAAATTCAAAATACTAAGATATATTTAAAATAAATAAATATATATATATATATATATATATATATATATATATATATATATATATATATATATATATATATATATATATATAAAAGTCACAAGTCCACCAAAGCTTCATATGAAAATGTAATAATCTAATATGTAAAACTGTGAATTTTATGAAATATTTTCTAAGGCCATGTGTGTTTTTAGAGAAGGCTAATCAGATTTATTTATGGCATGTCTGATCATCTCTGTAAGATCTCACATGTAAACACTCCTGTGTCCTCTGTATGTGTGTTTGGCTTTGAAAACTCCCCCTTTGAAAACTGTTCTCACAAAACGAGTCTTTCACACCTCCACCAGGTATGACACATTATCCGCATTATTCTTTTATCATTATTCTTTTGCTTTTATTCCACCTTTATTAGCCTTTGTTGTGGTATTTTAAAGCTTTACAATCCACTAAACTGCAATCACACTTATGCATTTAGCCCTTATTTATCAAAAGTCTTACTATAAAAATACAACAAAACATTTTCTTACGACCTTGCGTGAATTATTGTGACAGAAATGCATTATGAAGAAGAAATGCACCTGCTATTAGTAGCATTGGAGCTAACGTTTATATCGTTTAAAATATCCACTTTTACTCAAAACTCACTTTAAACCCCGATCGAGTGTTTGTAATAACTTCCTTTTGTGATCACGGGTGGAATTTGGTCGTTTACTGTTAAAATATGCTATTTAAAGCCTTTTACATCGCTGCACAAGTTACCATTTCAGATGTACATTTTCAATGTTTTTTATAAAAACGCCCCAGATCTCAAGAAAATCTCATACCAAGCTTTACTATCATAATCGCGGGTTTACTATTCATATATTTTTCATATGTACAGTGGTGTATTAGCGTTCTTATGGGCAGATATGAACCAGGAAGTGTACAGGAAGCATGTGGCGGTGTCCAGTTATGACACCCTAAATATTGACGAGGTGAAGGACGAATCAGAGTCTGACTGACACACAGTATGAGCACTGAGAAGCAATCACACAGAGACAGCGATGGGAGAGGCTGTTTATCATCAGATTGCGTAAATCAGTGGGAAATGAATAGAAATTACGATTCTGTTTGAAGAAATATGAAGTAAACATCAGTAAATATATCCATATATCTCCGCAGATATGCATGTTTGGTCTATAAATCCTTATTGGCGCTGTTCAGTGAGTCTATGTGAACACAAATAAACCGCTACTGACGTGACTGAATGTGAATAAGTGGGGAATTTCTATTCAAAATGTGGCATAATATGGAATTATTATTTTGCACTCCTGACATAAATTACTAAATAACTGTCTTTAAACTTTCAAATGATGCACAGTTTGTCCAGATCAAGTAAAAGAGTGATGTTTAACGTGCTGTGAAAGTGAAACAATAATAAACTGGGGCCGTCGGCGATGCTTGCAAGCAAAGGTGTTAGTGGAGTTAATGGGGGGAAATAACCAACGTGAGGGGTTTTATGTGCTCTGTGCTCAGCCTCTCTCTCTCTCTCTCTTTCTCCATGCGTAGTGGGGGCTGGCGGTCACACACTTCTCTCTGTGGGAAAATAACAGAGGTTGTGGTTAGCCTAGTCTTTAGAGAAATCTCTCACCTCCGTGTTCATCTGCGGGGTTTATGAAGCCAGAGCATGATGGAGCGCAGGTGTGGCCGCTCAGCCCGTGATGAGCTGGTGCAGGTGTGACTGCTCCATTTCTGACGCTGACGATAGCTCGGGACACGTATCAAACTCCCCCGCACACCCCCCACCCCCCCAGGCGTCCTCCTGTTCCTGTGGAGAAGCGGGGAGATTTGGGGGTTGCGGAGAGTAGACCCTGATAGACCAACAGAAGCTGCCTATATCCTGGAGTTACCGTCTGCATTTGCGTTGGCCGTCCCCGCCTGGTGTTCTATGGTGAAGTCACCCTGACATTTGTGTTCTTGGCTCGGGCCATCCACTGTATTGGGGCCTGGTCGGTGATCAGGGTGAACTAGCGGACGAGGAGGTAATACCAGAGCTCCAGGACTGCCCACTTGACGGCCAACACCTCTCTTTAGACGGTCGCATACCACCGCTCCGCTGGGGTCAGCTTTTGGCTGATATATATTAACGGGTGTTCCTCACCGTTGAGGACCTGGGAAAGGACGGCTCCCAACCCGGTGTTGGATGCATCAGTTTGCAACAGGAAAGGGCAGTTGAGGACCTAGGAAAATATGGCTCCCTACCTGTTGTCGGATGCATCCGTCTGCAACAGTAAAGGTCAGTTGAAGTCAGGGGGCTCTGAGCATGGGCTCCGATGTGAGGGCTGCTTTCATCTGCTGGAATGCTGTCTGCGTCTCAAGGTTCCAGGAGACCTTTCCGGTTGCCCCTTCCTGGTCAGGTCTGTCAGGGGAGAGGCTAAGGAGGAGAAGTTAGGGATAAAACAGAGGTAGTATCCTGCCAACCCCAAAAAGGCCCGTACCTGCGTCTTGGTGGTGGGCCACGGCGTGGAGAGGATAGCTGCCACCTTCTTCTCCTGGGGCCTGATGAGGCCGCGGGCCACTTGGTTGCAAGGCAAGGCAAGTTTATTTATATAGCACATTTCGTACACAATGGTAATTCAAAGTGCTTCACATAAAAGAAAGTAAAATAATAATGAAGAACAAGAATAAAACAAGCAATTTTAAAACTTTTAAAATTATAAAAAAATTGACTTAGCCTATTTAAAATGAATTTAAAACAGTTAGAAAATGATTTCACATAAAATAAAAAACAGTGAAAATATAGTGCAATCAGTTCGGACATTGCACAGTGCTCATTCAATAAATGAACAGCTAAAAAGATGGGTTTTAAGTCTAGATTTAAATGTGACTAGTGTTTTAGCACATCTGATCTCTTCTGGAAGCTGATTCCAACTGCAGGCGGCAAAGTAACTAAAGGCGGACTCCCCTTGTTTTGTCTGAACCCTTGGTATTTCTAACTGACTCGATCCTAATGATCTAAGTGCTCTGTTAGGTTTATATTCAGTGAACATATCTGAAATATATTTTGGTCCTAGGAGTCACAGTGTCTGGGTTGTGTTCCCTGGGTTTCCACTAGATGTCCTCCTTTCCCACGGTGTCTGTCACTTTATGAACTGTCTGTTCCCTTATTTGGTCACAAATAAGTATGTTGGATAAGTTGGATAGTATGCTGATTTAGTTACTGCTTTGACATGACTCCTGAAACTAAGGTCTGTTTCCAGAATCACACCAAGATTCCTGACTTGATTTTTAGTTGTTTGACCCCTAGAGTCAAGGTATGCATTCACCTTGAACACTTCATCTTTGTTTCCAAATGCAATGACTTCAGTTTTTTCCTTGTTTAACTTAAGAAAGTTCTGGCACATCCAACTATTAATTTAATTAATGCATTGGCAGAGGGAGTCAATGGGGCTGTAGTCATTTGGAGATAAGGCTAGGTAAATCTGGGTATCTTCAGGATAGCTGTGATAGGCAATTTGGTTCATTCTCATTATTTGACTTAGTGGGAGCACATACAGTATTGTTCAAAATAATAGCAGTACAATGTGACTAACCAGAATAATCAAAGTTTTTCGTATATTTTTTTATTGCTACGTGGCAAACAAGTTACCAGTAGGTTCAGTAGATTGTCAGAAAACAAACAAGACCCAGCATTCATGATATGCACGCTCTTAAGGCTGTGCAATTGGGCAATTAGTTGAATTAGTTGAAAGGGGTGTGTTCAAAAAAATATCAGTGTGGCATTCAATCACTGAGGTCATCAATTTTGTGAAGAAACAGGTGTGAATCAGGTGGCCCCTATTTAAGGATGAAGCCAACACTTGTTGAACATGCATTTGAAAGTTGAGGAAAATGGGTCGTTCAAGACATTGTTCAGAAGAACAGCGTACTTTGATTAAAAAGTTGATTAGAGAGGGGAAAACCTATAAAGAGGTGCAAAAAATGATAGGCTGTTCAGCTAAAATGATCTCCAATGCCTTAAAATGGAGAGCAAAACCAGAGAGACGTGGAAGAAAACGGAAGACAACCATCAAAATGGATAGAAGAATAACCAGAATGGCAAAGGCTCAGCCAATGATCACCTCCAGGATGATCAAAGACAGTTTGGAGTTACCTGTAAGTACTGTGACAGTTAGAAGACGTCTGTGTGAAGCTAATCTATTTTCAAGAATCCCCCGCAAAGTCCCTCTGTTAAAAAAAAGGCATGTGCAGAAGAGGTTACAATTTGCCAAAGAACACATCAACTGGCCTAAAGAGAAATGGAGGAACATTTTGTGGACTGATGAGAGTAAAATTGTTCTTTTTGGGTCCAAGGGCCACAGGCAGTTTGTGAGACGACCCCCAAACTCTGAATTCAAGCCACAGTACACAGTGAAGACAGTGAAGCATGGAGGTGCAAGCATCATGATATGGGCATGTTTCTCCTACTATGGTGTTGGGCCTATTTATCGCATACCAGGGATCATGGATCAGTTTGCATATGTTAAAATACTTGAAGAGGTCATGTTGCTCTATGCTGAAGAGGACATGCCCTTGAAATGGTTGTTTCAACAAGACAATGACCCAAAACACACTAGTAAACGGGCAAAGTCTTGGTTCCAAACCAACAAAATTAATGTTATGGAGTGGCCAGCCCAATCTCCAGACCTTAATCCAATTGAGAACTTGTGGGGTGATATCAAAAATGCTGTTTCTGAAGCAAAACCAAGAAATGTGAATGAATTGTGGAATGTTGTTAAAGAATCATGGAGTGGAATAACAGCTGAGAGGTGCCACAAGTTGGTTGACTCCATGCCACACAGATGTCAAGCAGTTTTAAAAAACTGTGGTCATACAACTAAATATTAGTTTAGTGATTCACAGGATTGCTAAATCCCAGAAAAAAAAAAATGTTTGTACAAAATAGTTTTGAGTTTGTACAGTCAAAGGTAGACACTGCTATTTTTTTGAACACACCCCTTTCAACTAATTGCCCAATTGCACAGCCTTAAGAGCGTGCATATCATGAATGCTGGGTCTTGTTTGTTTTCTGACAATCTACTGAACCTACTGGTAACTTGTTTGCCACGTAGCAATAAAAAATATACTAAAAACCTTGATTATTCTGGTTAGTCACATTGTACTGCTATTATTTTGAACAATACTGTACAGGCTAAACAAGAGCGGTGCAAGAATTGACCCTTGTGGGACTCCGCTTGTCATGGACGTCCACTTAGACTTATGCTCTCCTATACTCACATAATAGCCTCTCCCTTCTAAGTATGACCTGAACCATTTGAGTACCATCCCAGAATGCCCAACCAATTTTTCCAGTCTCTCTAGAAGTATGTTATGATCAACAGTGTCAAACGCAGCACTGAGATCTAGCAATTCCAGCACTGATATTTTGCCAGAGTCACAATTTAAGCGAATTTCATTTATTATCTTAATGAGTGCTGTCTATGTGCTGTGATGCGGTCGAAAACCAGATTGAAAATTGTCCAGATATCCATTTGAATTTAAGTATTTGTTCAGCTGATTAAAAACTACCTTTTCTATAATTTTGCCTATAAAAGGAAGATTAGATATTGGTCTAAAATTGCTAAAAAAAGGTGTTATCAAGATTGCTCTTTTTCAAGAGGGGCTTAACAACTGCAGTTTTTAAGGAGTTTGGAAATGTCCCAGAAAGAAGCGAGGCGTTCACCACTGTTCAAAAGATCTGCTTCTAAGCAGTTAAGCACACTTTTGACAAAAGATGTGGGAAGTGTGTCAAGATAGCAAGTTGACGATTTTAGGTGCCGCACTATGTCTTCCAGATTTTTGCTATCAATTGCTTCAAAAATAGACATAGTATCTTTTCGATATTGTGGCCTAATCTGTCTGACCTCTGCATTTCTTGAGGATGTGCCAATCGCTTTCCTGATATTGATGATCTTCTCAGAAAAGAAGGATGCATATTCATTACATTTCCTGTCTGAGAGCATTTCACTGGGAATGAAATACTTGTTTGTCAGCCTCTCAACAGTGGCAAAAAGAGTACCAGTGTTATTTAAACTACTGTTTATAAGGTTTATACTGTTTATATTACTTTCATCTAGAATAAATTTTGTCTGGATGTGGCTAGTTTCACATTAAAATCATGAAGGCTATCTTTATAGATGCTATAGTGAATTTCAAGTTTTGTCTTCCGCCACATCCGCTCGGCTTTTCTGCATTGTCTTTTCATAGTCTGAACTGCTGTTGATCTTCTCCAAACTGTTTTCTGTCTGTTTGTTTTCTTACTGACTATTATTGGAGCAATATCATCAATAACATTCTTAACTTTTGAGTTAAAGGAATCAAGGAAAGTATCAACAGAGTCTGCAGAAATGCTTGGTGTTAAAGATATAGCCTCCATAAATAGTACACTTGTGTTCTCGTTAATGCATCTCCTTCTGACAGAGACCGATCTAGATTCAGTTGTAGCAGACATCAAAATATCAAAGAAAATACAGAAGTGATCAGATAGTGCCATATCCTTAATAACAATGGATGAAATGCTAAGACCCCTACTGATGATTAAGTCTAGAGTGTGTCCACCTTTGTAAGTGAGTCCATGCACATGCTGAGTCAAGTCAAAAGTGTTTAGAACCGTTATCATTTCTTTTGTAGTTTTGTTTTCTGCATTATCTATGTGAATATTAAAATCCCCTGCAATGGCAAAACAGTCAGACTCATTGAGGAAATCATTGATAACATTTCTGTGACCTCTTCAACAAAGGCTGGAGAGTGTTTTGGAGGCCTGTAAATAATAATAAACACAATGTGTGGAGCACCTTTCAGCACAATCCCTAGATATTCAAAAG
The DNA here is from genome assembly GCF_003368295.1 of Carassius auratus. Classification (NCBI taxonomy): domain Eukaryota; kingdom Metazoa; phylum Chordata; class Actinopteri; order Cypriniformes; family Cyprinidae; genus Carassius; species Carassius auratus. Next base: position 26,901,401 of record NC_039247.1, read on the forward strand.
ACAAGTACTGACCAAATGACACTTAGTCCCCTTGGAATTATAAGGTTCTATCTGCGTTCTGAGCAGTTTTGAGATATTGAGCTTCAAAGTTTTTGCATTACATATAGTAAAATTTATATGGGGAACAAGTTTATTTCAAACATGAAAATAACAGGGACCCTAAATGTATTTTCTAAATATTCAATATCAAAATCCTCTCAAATTTGTAAATGGGGATTGTTGGAATGGGTCAAATGCAGATAGAACCTTCTAATTAAAAAAAAAAAAAAAAAAAAAAAAAAACACTTTTCACTTAGAAATATAAGGTTCTATCTGCCAAAACATTATTTGAACATTATATAAACTTAATATAAACTTAATGTTGTAACAATGTCTCAACATGTGTTAGAAAGTAAAATTGTATCCTGTCTATGACATTTATTTTATTTTTTAGCAGTTCCATGTATTAAGAAGATTTCAAATTAAGCAAGGTAGGTCTAAATATTTAGTCAAGTGCAGATGTTAATTTTTAGTAACAATTTGGTGGCTAATTAAACACATTATTGCAGAAATTGTTACTTTAATCTTTCTTTTGTTTAGACAGACAGAAGCTACAGTAATATATGTGAGCAGGACTTTATTCCACCTAAAGTGGGCCAGGTAAAATGGCTTTCTCTCTAGACATCAGTATGGCTGAAATAACATGCTAATGTTTATTGTCATAATTAAGACCCAATCAATTAAATTGTTGAATATTTCACCTTCAGGGCTTAATATTGACATTTTAAGACTTTAAAAACTGCAAAAAAGAAAAAAAGAAACCAGACATTCTTCAGCAAATTAATTCATACAGTTTAATAATCATTGAAAAATCAGAATCAGAATCAGAATGAGCTTTATTGCCAGGTATGTTCACACATACGAGGAATTTGTTTTCGTGACAGAAGCTCCGCAGTGCAACATAACAGCGACAGAACAAAAAAAAAACACAATAAGGAATAAAAAAAAATATATATACAAATAGGTGGGGTAAGGAATGACAATATACAAATTGACAATGTATGGCAGGAATATAACAATGAGCATTTATGTATGTACATGTATATTATGTGCAAAAAAAAAAAATATTAAGTGTACGCCAAGTATGCGTGTTAGATAAATAAGTGTATATGTATATAAATATAAAAAGTGTAGTGTGTTCTACAGTTATTCTCAGCAAAAATGATTCACTGACTATATATAAATCACAAAAAAAAGTATACTCTCTGTGACTCATTTTTTAAAACACAGACTTAGAGTACTCTCTATCTGAGACACTTCTCCCGTCTTCTTTTCTGAGTAGCCCCCAGCTCTTTAATTTGTAAACGTTAGGTGCAGTCACTGGCTCCCCACTGGTTTGTCTGGTAAGACCCTAGGCCCTGCTGCATCTACCTTGTCACCTGCCTGGAGAAAAAAAAAATACATTTGAAAAAATACATATTTAACTGTCACCCGTCCACCCTGTGGGACGCCTACATTTACTTCACTATATTACAATTAAATCTAATCTAATCTTGACAAACTATATATCGTTGGAAAGGTCTAAGGCTCCCAAATATATATTTTACCAATACTTTTTGTTAAAAATTATGTAGGAAAAGTAATCGATTAATGTATGACAAGAGTGCACCCTTAAAAATCTAAATTATAACTGGAGGTTTGACCTTTGTTTTTAAAAAAAAAATTGTTTGTTGCCTTATTCTCTATCACATTTTAGAAATCATCAGAAATTATATATCGACTGAAAACTTAAAATCTCAAAATTCATCCTTTAAAACCCATTTTAAAATCAGATATTGCATTACCATGAAAATGGTACATCAATATCATGTTACAAAAAAAATTTGTTCATGAATTATACAAATTTAAGTTTGGATTGTGCACTACAAAGTCAATGTTCAAAAATGTGAGTGACAGTTAAGGGGTTAAACATAATATTTAAATACATTATATATATTTAGCATGGTATACCATTGAGTAGAGCGCAGTCTCGAGGGTACCCCCCGGCCTGCGAGGGGCGATGGGGGTATGTGGCGAGTGGGGCGGGGCCGAGAGGCGTGGGAACGAGGAGTGAGGCCAGGTGTAGTGATTGGAGATGAGCTACACCTGCGCCCCACCGCCGGTCTTGAGTCCCACGTAGGAGATGGAAGGATATAAAACTGGAGTGACGACCGTGAAGGACGAGAGAGGACCAGGCCTGGGACATTATTTTATGTTTGCTTTTTATTTGTGCGCGTCAGTCGCCGTGAGGGGCTGACGCGCTGTTTTGTTTATTTTGGATATTAAAATGATTTTGATTGTGCGCCGGTTCCCGCCTCCTTCTTCCTGATGATTAGGGAGTTTTATTATCGTTACACCTGTAATTCGGGCTGCGGTCCTTGACAAGATCGTCAATAAAATTGTTGATCTTAAGGTTTCTTAAAAACGTTACGTTGCATGCCATAATCCTCACTCTGCGATCTAAAGCCGGCGACATGACATATAAAGTTGATCCTGATTGGTCCTCTTCTGTGAATTCGAAATTCTGATTGGCACACGCAGATAGAACCTTATAGAGCCAAGTTAGAGTTCGTCTTTGTAGATAGAACCTTTTTGTTTTTTTCAATAAAAAGTCCCAAAATGTCCCTTACGAAAAATAACCATGGTTTTATTATAGTAAAACTGTAGTAACCCATGGTTTTTTGGCGTATTGACTGCCATTTGTGAAACCACACATTTACTACAAACACCATGGTAAAACTATGGTTAATATAGCAAAACCATGGTTAATTTGTGGTTACCATGGTTTAACTACAGTAACCATGGTTTTTTGGTTTTATTGTTGTAAAACCATGGTTAATTTTCGTAAGTGGTACACAACTTCAAAAAAAAAAAAAAAAAAACATCACATAATGTAAATAAGTTGTCACAGAATAAGAATGTTTGAATAACTCAATTTTGACAAAAATGTCAGAAAGAACCTTACAATTCCAAGGGGAAGACTTGCTTGCATTGATAGACATCTTTAAATAGAGCAGCTACACCCCCAACTCTCCTAACAGTCCTGCAGACACTCATGCAAATGAAGTTAGGAGGGGCTGCTTCATTAAGGACTGTTGCATTGCAGTCGTCTTCAAGCCATGTTTCGTTTAGAAATGTGGTTATAAAGTCATTGATTAGAAATGATTTATTTTTTTAGTGAGTGAGTGTTCAAAGATGCTAACTTGATGGCTGTGCTTTGTGTCTTTACATAAATGTTAGTTTGATGCATAATAGGACACAGATTAGATGAGTTTGCCCTTCGGATTGAGATGGCCTTTTCTATAACGTGATAAAACTAAAATAGAGAAAGCTACAGGCACACTGGGTTCCCACTTGTTCTGTAGGCATTTGTGAATGTTGCTGTTATTATAGCGGGGACCCGACACATATCACTGAGAGCTGCTATCAGTTTTTTTTTGGGTTCACCTTAAGCAGAAAGAGGGTTTGGGCCCTGGATTTGAGGCAGTGGTCGAAGAGCTCTCTTAGGAGCAGGGACCACAGGCTTTGGTGGTTGTGGGGCCCGCCGTTTTTTTGTTGATATCTGCGGGCTTGCAGCAAATGAGTGAGAAAGTTTAGTCCCAGCATACACCAATTCCTCCATTTTCTGTGAGAAGCACAGAAGTGGAGATGCTATCTGGTGATAATGTGTCTGGTGAGATGGGGTGTGTCTCTGGTGTTTCTGGTGGCTGTGATGTGTTGTCCTGGCTTCCCTTGCTGTTTTCCAGAAAGTCATCCCTGGGTGCTGAATCTTGTAGCTGTTTTGAAACATCACAGTCAGTCTGTGAGGAGCTCTGTGAGCAGGTCTCAGCCGGGATAGTGTCCATCAGCAGTGCTTGTTTTGGCTGCATGTTGTTATCAGTGTCCTTGTGGGATATGTCAACCGCATGATGACTCGGACCCGGTGTGTGTGTGCTGAATGGATTGACACGCTCTGCTGAAGGATGACAGAGGGAAAAGTAGATATTGTTCTTAAACACTCTAGCACCAAGTTTGTTTGGGTGGAGGCCATCCGGTTTAAACAATTGTCTATGGCCCCAGAAAAGATTGAAGTTGTCAATGAAATTCACTCCTTTTATATTACAAGATCTTTGTAGCCATGTGTTCAGCCCAAGCAACCGTGAAAACATATTTGTTCCCCTTGCTGGGAGTGGTCCACTGATGAACGACTAAACTTTGAGTCTTCGAAGTGTTTCAAAGAGTTCACTGAAGTCCTTCTTAAGGAGTTCTGACTGCTCTTTCTGAATATCATTCTTCCCAACATGGATGATGATTCGATTTGCTTCATCAGAATGTTGCAGTTTCTTGTTCACTTCAGAGATGCTGAGGAAGGCAGCATGTTGTTGTAGTCCTGCTATGGATGTTTCTGATAACAGAGTCACCCATTATCAGAGTCCTTGGTTCGGCTGCGCTCTGAGCTGTATGCCACTGTCTGCTAGACCCTGAGCGCCTGTTTGTAGCGGTGTTAGCTGCTGGCTGATCCAGTAGATGTTCAATCACATTTGGAGATTCCTCACTCACATTCATTAATGCTTCAAATCTGTTCTCAAGATGTATAGGGGGTGGTTGAATGCCAGTATTCACAAGCCTTGTCATAGGCGAATCTGGGGTAGAGAAAGCTACGGCAGCAATACGAGAAACTCGTGACAATCTGATGTCTCGTGTTCCTTTGGGTCTCACTCCCTGTTTGTGCCATCAATTAGTGTGCCGATCAGTTTCGGCTTGTTCCTCTACACTTGGTATAAACTGTTGAGATTCAGAAGATTCATGGGACTCACCGGCTGTATGCTGAGAGGGTCCATGACGACGGTCTGTTAAAGGGGGGGTGAAATGCTATTTCATGCATACTGAGTTTTTTTACACTGTTAAAGAGTTGGATTCCCATGCTAAACATGGACAAAGTTTCAAAAATTAAGTTGTACGTTTGATGGAGTATTTTTGTTCCCAAAATACTCCTTTCCGGTTTGTCACAAGTTTCGGAAAGTTTTGAGTATGGCTCTGTGTGACGTTAGATGGAGCGGAATTTCCTTATATGGGTCCTAGGGCACGTCTGCCGGAAGAGCGCGTGCTCCCGTATAGCGAGGCTGAGCACAGACATTTCACTGATCAGAGCGAGAGCGTCGCGAAAAGTCACAAAAGAAGTGTGTTTTTGGTTGCCAGGGCAAGACAACCCTGCACAGATTGCTGTAACAACAATGAGTTTTACATAATAATTAACTCAAATGATATATAGGGAATTTGAATAATTAATCAGGAATATGATTAATATATATCTCAGATGACAGTTACATTAAATTTTATTGATTATGAAAAATAGCTCAATTGTCTATACCAATAACTAATTACAGGGCACTGTAACTTACTCATTAATATGTCAATATTCCATTCTTCATATCAATTATTGTGATATTTCTTACTGTAAATTACTGCAAATCAAACAGTGGTTTGTCCAGCAAACCAGATTGACCTATCAATTTTCAATAAAGTTATCATTTCTTATAATTTAAGGAAAAATATTATCTGGCCATGAAAACATTATCCTATCCTTATGATAAATTTAGTTTCTAAATTTAAAGCTTGTAGCTAAAGATCAGACCTCTCAGTGACTCGTAATGTGAGTGGGGTGGAGTCCAAGCCAATCATGTTATACAGTATTGTTCAAAATAATAGCAGTACAATGTGACTAACCAGAATAATCAAGGTTTTTCGTATATTTTTTTATTGCTACGTGGCAAACAAGTTACCAGTAGGTTCAGTAGATTCTCAGAAAACAAATGAGACCCAGCATTCATGAAATGCACGCTCTTAAGGCTGTGCAATTGGGCAATTAGTTGAATTAGTTGAAAGGGGTGTGTTCAAAAAAATAGCAGTGTGGCATTCAATCACTGAGGTCATCAATTTTGTGAAGAAACAGGTGTGAATCAGGTGGCCCCTATTTAAGGATGAAGCCAACACTTGTTGAACATGCATTTGAAAGCTGAGGAAAATGGGTCGTTCAAGACATTGTTCAGAAGAACAGCGTACTTTGATTAAAAAGTTGATTAGAGAGGGGAAAACCTATAAAGAGGTGCAAAAAATGATAGGCTGTTCAGCTAAAATGATCTCCAATGCCTTAAAATGGAGAGCAAAACCAGAGAGACGTGGAAGAAAACGGAAGACAACCATCAAAATGGATAGAAGAATAACCAGAATGGCAAAGGCTCAGCCAATGATCACCTCCAGGATGATCAAAGACAGTCTGGAGTTACCTGTAAGTACTGTGACAGTTAGAAGACGTCTGTGTGAAGCTAATCTATTTTCAAGAATCCCCCGCAAAGTCCCTCTGTTAAAAAAAAGGCATGTGCAGAAGAGGTTACAATTTGCCAAAGAACACATCAACTGGCCTAAAGAGAAATGGAGGAACATTTTGTGGACTGATGAGAGTAAAATTGTTCTTTTTGGGTCCAAGGGCCACAGGCAGTTTGTGAGACGACCCCCAAACTCTGAATTCAAGCCACAGTACACAGTGAAGACAGTGAAGCATGGAGGTGCAAGCATCATGATATGGGCATGTTTCTCCTACTATGGTGTTGGGCCTATTTATCGCATACCAGGGATCATGGATCAGTTTGCATATGTTAAAATACTTGAAGAGGTCATGTTGCCCTATGCTGAAGAGGACATGCCCTTGAAATGGTTGTTTCAACAAGACAATGACCCAAAACACACTAGTAAACGGGCAAAGTCTTGGTTCCAAACCAACAAAATTAATGTTATGGAGTGGCCAGCCCAATCTCCAGACCTTAATCCAATTGAGAACTTGTGGGGTGATATCAAAAATGCTGTTTCTGAAGCAAAACCAAGAAATGTGAATGAATTGTGGAATGTTGTTAAAGAATCATGGAGTGGAATAACAGCTGAGAGGTGCCACAAGTTGGTTGACTCCATGCCACACAGATGTCAAGCAGTTTTAAAAAACTGTGGTCATACAACTAAATATTAGTTTAGTGATTCACAGGATTGCTAAATCCCAGAAAAAAAAAATGTTTGTACAAAATAGTTTTGAGTTTGTACAGTCAAAGGTAGACACTGCTATTTTTTTGAACACACCCCTTTCAACTAATTGCCCAATTGCACAGCCTTAAGAGCGTGCATATCATGAATGCTGGGTCTTGTTTGTTTTCTGACAATCTACTGAACCTACTGGTAACTTGTTTGCCACGTAGCAATAAAAAATATACTAAAAACCTTGATTATTCTGGTTAGTCACATTGTACTGCTATTATTTTGAACAACACTGTATATGGGTTTTTAATAATTCAACTAGTAATACATCAAACTACAAATCACACAGAGTAAATATACGTACGACAATACAGACAGTAACCTTTATACAACATAACGGAATCCAAATAAAAGAGAGAGAGAGAGAGAGAGAGAGAGAGAGAGAAAATAGAATGAGATCGCATAAGGAGCTCAGGTATGGAAATCACAGTCAGTAAACCTTAGCAGCCAACACAACTCAAATCATAGCAACACCTTAAAGCAGCATTTAAATCTCCATAGAGAACGATACTTGCATGGCCCAGTGGGTGAACGTGGTACCGGCGACGCGCGTGTGATGCGCGGGTGAGCTGCTCTGGATCTCGGCGTGAGCGTGGGGTCACGTGGTCCTTTGTGGCAAAGGGATGTTCGTTCATCTTCGCGCGGTATTTGAAAGGTTCAACAAACAATGTTCCAGAATTCGCCTTCCTTGTGTGGAGAGGCGAATAGTCGAATAAACTTAGTAAAGAAAAGAAAACAAACAACACAAACGAAAACTTCCAAAGGAGCCATGAAAATTGCTTTCCTTTCCTCAGTCCCTGTGCTGAGGGGGGTGGCGAAATGAGCGCGGCCCAAGGCCTCGCGGGAGCGACGTTGGTCGCAGCATGTGTGAGTTTGAAGCGAGTCAGCGTAAGAAGAGACTAGGCGATGTGAGCGCGGCTCAAGGCCGCGCCGAGGGACTCGCGGGGGCGACGAGGGTCGCACAGAAGAGCAGCGTGTCCGAGAGAGGGCAGATCTTGTTCGGTCGGTTCTTATGGCTTGGGATGGTTCACGGCTCTTTTCGCGTGAACAGCCAATGAACGTCCGCGATCTGAAGCGGAGGGAAAAGTTCCTTTGTCTCTGTGGAGACAACCCCTTGATGATTTAGGGCTTGTCCGATTTCATCAGGGATATTCTAGCAAGTTCGTAATTCCAGATTAAATACATTTTTACTTTGCTCTAGATAAATGGGTCTGTCAAAGCATGACAATTACACAGATAACAAAAATAATATATATAAATGATCAAAACATGAAGTTATATTCAAATGCAGAATTACACACATTTAAAGATTTGATTAACACATGATAACACTGCAGATAGTCCCAATTTATATGGGAAACCTCTAATGTACCGCAAAAACAATACTATATACATTAAGACTACATTTGAGTACATTTTACCATTCTTTTGTAAGGATTAGATTTCCTGTCCTGTGGTCCTGTGTGGTTGTAAAATTTTACAGGCTGCCAAGGAGTGTGGGGGTTGCAGAACATGGCTCTCTTTGAGAAAGTTAAAATGATTCTTCTGAGAAACAATTCCAATTTATACGCTAGAAAAATTATAATCCTCGCATAACAAGGATTAACCATGGTACACACAAAACATATTCAAAATAAATATTATTAATAAAATTATGAAAGTAAGGAACTTCTACGAAAGGTTTCCTTTGTCTCCAGTGTTGAGGAATTTGGGGGGGTTTTCAGGTCTCCTTTGAGGCTTGCATGGGTATCGTAAAATAATTCAAGTCCAGCCAGGCTGGCGCCAGGCCAGGCATTTAGTGCAAAAGGTTTCATTTGCATGCCTGAATTTAACCCATGAATCGATGATCTGCATATCCGTTACATTACCAAAAAAAAAAAAAAACAGCATTAAGGGACCAGTGGATGGAGTTTATTTTTACAGAGCATCAACGGAGTTGTGCAAGTGTTTTTGTTTGTTCCCTGCATTTCGAAGATGCTTGTTTTACAAACAAGGCCCAGTTTGACGACGGATTTGCGTATCGTTTATTTCTTAAAGATGATGCAATCCCAACGAAAAAGGGTCACGATCGTGTATTGGAACTGCAGGTGGTGAGTAAAACTGCTTAAAATATCTCTGCCTCCTTGTTAGTGCGTCCCCTCACATGCCGGAGACCCGGGTTCGAGCCCCGCTTGGAGCGAGTCGTTGCTGCTGCTGCTCTCGTTCTGTTTCAGCCTTGGGATCTGATTCTGGATCATAAATAAACGGCTGAATCTGACTGTAAGCCATGGTTTGTTTTGGATGATGGTTTTTCCCTCACGGTAATGTCACAGCTTCCACATGCTCTCAACGCAAAAGCCTACTGGCGCTCATGATTCTTTAGCTCCTCCCACACGTCACGCCTCCAGCTGGTCGTGTTTTTCCGGGAAAAATCAGTACAGACTATCTTTCTCTTATGAATATAATAAAACTAAAGACTTTGAGTTATGAAGGATGCAGTACTACTCTATAGGTACTCAAGATTAACAGGATATTGAGGCATTTTTTCTCTCTTTTGTTTGAATGTAGGCAGTTGTTTTCCCGTCTCCGGAATGTAAGATGCTGGCAGTGGGAGGCAAAGTTTTCTTTTTGTAGTATTATTCCAGTCCCAAAGAGTTTTTAGTTTTAGCGTTTGTGCCAAAGATCTGTTGTTTAAGAACTGTGCCGATCTGCTGATGTAGAAATCTTAGATAAATCAGAGAAAAGTACAGAAATAAGAAGCAAAGTGCAGAGCAAAGTGCATCGGGTAGCTGTGGAACTCGGAGACTTCATTCAAGTGGCGGAAGTCATTGCAGAAGCGGAAGGTGCCGTCGGGCTTTGGAACCATGACGATGGGGCTGGACCATGGGCTGTGTTATGGTTCGATGACCCTAACCTCAGCTCATCTATTGTACCTCTTCCTCGATGGCATGATGCCAAGCCTCCGGGACATAATAGGGCCGCTGTTGGATGATGACTCTGGGTGCTGTGTGGAAATCGTGCTTGAGCACGTGGGTCCACCCAGGCTGGGGAGAGAACACATCTGTAAACTGAATGACCCGGTGTTGCAGCTCCGACTTTTGGGTGGCTGAGAGGTGGGGGTCCATTTCAACAGCCATGGGAGGTAAGTGAGTGAGGGCAGAGAGCTGCGGCCCGACCCTGACCCAGCGCTTCAGGAGATTCACGTGATATAGCTAGCTTTCTCTCATTCTACGGGCTGCCAGACTCGGTAAGTGACGGGGCCAATTCTTTCCGTGATGGTGTAGGGACCTTGCCAGCTTGCCAGGAATTTGCAGGTGGCCATCGGGCCTATGACCATGACGTGATCTCCTGGCTGGAACTCCTGTGGCTGGGTCGCCCAATTCTAGTGCCGTTGCTGGGCTTGTTGGGCCTTGGCGAGGTGTTTTCGGACGATGGGTATGACCCTGTCGATCCTTTCCCGCATCTCCCGTATGCATTCCACCATGGTTCGGTGGACGACTGGCTGTTTTTCCCAGGCCCCTCGCGGGGCTGTCAGCCAAAGAGGAGCTCGAACCGACCCGACTACACAGGAGGAACAGCTCCTGGGCGATGGCTTTTGTGGTGGCCTTACGGAGGTGGGTGGCCTCAGGGTAGTGGGTGGCGTAATCCAGGATGACCAGGATGTGTTAATGTCCCCGGGCGAATTTCGGCAGCGGCCCCACCAGGTCCATCCCGAGTCGCTCGGAGGGCACCTCGATAATGGGCAGCAGTATCCGCGGGCTGGGGGGAGGGGTGCACGGAGACATCCATTGGGAGGTGGGACAGGCTTGACAGAAGCGCTTGACTTCAGCCTCCAGGCCCGGGCAGTGGAAATGGTCCCGTATGCGTTGGACTGTGTTCTGGGCCCCCAGGTGGCCTGCCATGGGATGTACATGTGCCAGCTCCATCACTGCTTCTGGCTTGGACCGAGGGACTACCAGCAGGGTTTTTTCCTCCCCCTTCGCTGCATGACACAGTAAAGCAGGTCGTTTTTCACAATGTTGGATGGGGTGCCGGCTGGAGCTCCTTCCAGTCGGCAATCCCCACTTCTGCCCAGCTTCCGCTTTTGGCAGCTCCCGGCAAAGCTGACAGGCTGGCTGGTGGTGGCGAGTAGGCGGTCAAATCCCGGCAAATCCCTCCAGAGATGGACTGGGACTGGCAGATCCCTACCGGCCAGGTGCCGGGTGGCGCTGTGATGGTGACGCGCCATGCCGGCACTTCCCTGGTATCGCTGTGTACACAAGTGAGGGGCAGCCATGCTTTGATTTCGGCCTGTGGGGGAAGGCCTGACAAGGGTGACTGCGCTGCCGGAGTCCAGGAGGGTGAGGAACGGCCGGCCATTTATCCTCACTTCGGCTCAGCCTGCCAGCCAAGCCCATCAAGGGGAGTGGGGTACTTCGGTGGGCATGGGCTCGTCTTGCGGGCCGTGGGACTACTACCAGGGTTTTTTCCTCCCCCTTTCACTGTGCGACACAGGAAAGCAGGTCATTTTTCACAATGGAGTTGGATGCGGTGCCAGCTGGAGCTCCTTCCCGTCTGCGATCCTCACTTGGGCCCAGCAGTGTTTCAGGCGGTCATCCTCATGCTGCTCTCTGGCGAAGGCCCCAGCCCAAGTCCCAGTCACCTGCTGGAAGAGGTAAAAGTAAAGATTAGGGTATTGATGGCGTGACTCACCATCCCTGGGGCTGTCCGAGGCCAGCAGCACGGGGCGCCATCAGGGCTTTTTTGCTTCGCCAAGCCGGTCAAGGGGAGTGGGGTGCTTCGATGGGCATGGGATCGTCTTGCGGGCCAGGAAGGGTCTGAAGAGAGCGGGGGAGGGTCCAAAGGAGGCGGTCGACTACTAAGCGCTCCACTATCTGGTGTGCGGTGGGACCCCCAGCCAGTAGCCAGTAGCCAGTGTTGGGCAAGGGGAGAGAGGTCGGTGGCTTGAGCATGGGTTGCCCGCTGCCGATTGTAGGGTCATTCATGGAAGAGTTGGGCGGCGCTAATCGGTGCTAATCCAACCCGTCCTATGATCTCCTTTTTTAGCTCCTCATATGAAACTCTCCGCAAGGGGGTAAGTGTAAAGTATGCCTGTTGCACCTCTCCCGTCAACAGCGGTGCCACAATCCACGCCCACTCGTCCCTGGGCCACACCTCCCAGGCAGCAATCTTCTCAAATATTTGGAGGAATGTTTTGACATCATCATGCGCAGTCATTATAGGGATTAACTGTGCAGCTTGGGAACGGGGGTCAGGTAGCGGAGTTCACTCGGTAGCGGCATTGCAGAGGGCGGCGAGCTCGCGTTCAGTTTCCCCCTGACAGGAGGCCATGTGCTCCATGATCTGCTGCTGGCAGATGCTCACTTCGTTGAGGCGTATCACCAGGTCTTCCATCTTTGATATGACAAACTTTTTTTTTTTTTGAACTGTCTTACAACAGACACAGAAGAGAAGACAATGCTGAATAAAGTGCAATTTTTGGACCAAAATGTATTTTCGATGCTTCAAAAAATTCTAACTGACCCTCTAATGTCACATGGACTACTTTGATGATGTTTTTCATACCTTTCTGGGCATGGACAATATACTGTATACACAGTTTCAATGGAGGGACTGAGAGCTCTCGGACTAAATCTAAAATATCTTAAACTGTGTTCCGAAGATAAATGGAGGTCTTATGGGTTTGGAACGACATGAGGGTGAGTTATTAATGACATAATTTTCATTTTTGGGTGAACTATTTATCCCTTTAAGTCTTATTGTACAGAATTTTGGCTGCAGTTCCACCAGAGTTCCACTGGGGGCGATCGCCATGAGTGCAAAATGAATGGGAGTCTATGGGGCTAGACAGCTAAATTTGTCCCTTTCACCTGATTGCCGTTGAGAAATCTCAGATCTGATTGTAGGTTTTGCAAGTTCAACATGGGTTATAGTTCGAAAGTTGAATGAACAAGTACTTATGTCGTTTTGATTTCTTACAGGTTGAGTTGTTTGCCCATAACACACTAGCATTCTGCTAATGAACGCTGATTGGTCAGTAAAGGACTGATTAACCAGCGATACCACTTGATGGTATCCGAATCAGAATCAGCGGGATCAGAATGTTAAGGCAGACTTTTTCGCCCAACTTTTTTCTTTTCAACGCAGCAACTTTTTTTGCTGGCACTTTTATCTGCTTATTGTTATGTATGTACTGTGAAATTTACAGAGAAAATAAATTTAATTTTGAGTACTTGCTGTGTTATTCTTGTGTTAAGAAATACCGGATACATATGGTATAGTATTGCCACCTTAATAAAACTCAAACAAATGTCACGCTCAGTGCTAAATATCAATAAAAATTGAAAAAGGAAAAAAAATGCCTCGCAGGTGTGCAATGATAAATTGTTCGAATAGTGGGCAAAACATGCAACGACCATTGTGTGTGTATTTTTGTCTTTCAAAACAACAAAACAAAAACTCTTCTAGCACGTGTATTTACCTGTGTCAGCTGTGTTGTCGATACCTCCAGAGAAAAGAAATTGCAGAGCATGAAAGGGACAGAGCCGTTAAATAATTAATGTTTTAACGGGTCTGGAAAGCATCATAGACTTTAGGCGTTTCTCAATGTCAAGGAAGAATACTCGGAAGCCAGAATTTCGAGGATGCTATTGTCATTGACATCCATCGAAGGACTGTTCCAATGTTGAGGATCCTCAGAATTTCAACCAAGGACTGAGCCCTTCATTCGAAAAATATCCCATACACAGGAAAAGATGCATATGTGTAGCCTTCGCGCTCTTCGCGCTCTTCGCGCTCTTCGCGCTCTCGACAACAAAAACCGTCGCAGTTAATTACTTTGTCATTTTGGTCAAGAAGTGCATTCTAAATGCAATGTAATTACTATAGGGCTTTGGCGTCGTGACGTCATTACTTGGCGTGGCCGCCACGTTGAATGCCTCCTTTACTGCCACTCGGACTATTGCGCAGTGTTTAGACATACTCCCTCTCATCCGTGTGTCTTAATTTGATAATTTAAATATCTATTTTAACCATTTTCAACCGTTGCTGTGTTGTGGGGTGTAATAGCGCAACACATAATAGCCATGGGGAAAATAAAATGAGAATGGATTAACTTTACACCGCTTTCTTGCTTGGAGGCGCGACTACGGAGACCATAACATCTGAATATTAATTTATATAGCTTAAGTCAACGTTGAAAATAAGGGAAATTTCTCGAGTTATTCATCCAAAATACGGGAAATTTCAACATTCATCTTTTTGTTGCTATCCCTCTGCTGACAGCAAAAATTCGTACTATAAAACTGCTGCATTAACTAATGTTAAGCGATTTGTGAAGCTAGGTCTAACGTGACTTTAGTTACAGATTGGCGTGAAATCGTGCTCTCACAACAACAACGCTATCTTAAAAAGCCCAACATCACGCTAAGGTTGCTTTCAAGTAAGCAAAACGATGCTTTGAAAACATCTGTTTCGCTGGAAGGACAAGGAGTAGCAACAGGACAACAGCACAGAGACTTGAGAGGTCTGATGGAGGGGCTAACGGGATATTTTACAGGAAAATACTAAAAAAGGAAGACAGCGGGGAAAGAGCTCAAATACTTGAGAACCCCGGAAAAAACGGGAGGGTTGACAGTTACTAACTACACTTTTGAAACACATTGTTAAAAGTACATCTGTGAATGGTTGTTAGCACTAACGGTTACTAAACTAGCAGCTAGGTAACGTTAGAGCGCAGCTTACCGGATTACTGTATACTGTTTGCCACTGTTCCGGTTCTATGATTTGCAGCTCCTGAACCCATCCATTTGTGAACTGTACATGAGACTTCAATGACTTGTAGCTTCGGAACTATTCTGAAGTGTAGGCGCTCACAAAACAAACAAGGTAGCCGAAGATATTTGCGGCAACAAGTCTCCGTCCGTACTCCACTATTTGTTGGGAATTTCATGTGGATCCAAACCGTTAATAGTGCCGATTTTGTCCACATACCGGTCCCTGGCATCCCTATTTAGCGTATCCCTATAAATCCCACAACCTTTTCGCGATTTTGACATCTTTTTTTCTTTCTCCCAACTCTGCTCTTCTCGTTCAACTCGCTGTATGTTTACATTCGCGAAGCTGGCAACATGGCCGCCACGTCCCAGAATGCAACTCGGCGCCCAAGCCCTATACACTGAAATGCATGTGAATATACTTACTTTGGCCAGTACAACACTGTTTTCATCACCTGCTGTAGATGGACCCAGCCACAGCAGAAAGCCTAGTAACTTTCCAAAGACGTGTGGCTCTTAAACTTCTGCATTGTGTAGTAACTTAAACCAAAAACAATATAATTCCCAATGTCCATATGTGTGCGTGTATGTAAAGTGCTGTGTGTGTGTGCTGCTGCAGGGAGCTTGTATGGGTCGATATTTTGGATGCTTGAGCGCTTCTCCGAAATACCGCTGTTTTGCGCTTGGTGTAACCTAAAAAAGAACTGTATACCATTGTTTCTATGTTCTCCATGTATCGTGAGAGGTACTGGAGCAGTTTTTAACGCAGCAGTAACCTCCAGACATGGTAAAACAGTGCAGAATTGCGAGAACCTCCTCTACTACAGAGTTAACAACAGATGTAAACAATCCTGTTTCGCCGCCGGTATCCTGCCAACATGACGGACACCGTTATATCGAGGGAGGGGCTTTGTGCCATGACGACAACTTCTCATTCTCAATAGGCAATCAGTTCGTAGCTCTCAAATACACACCCAGCAGTCCAAACGTCTTTTGTGTAGAATATCTCATGTAAATACATTTATGGATTAACTGAATGTGAATAGGTGGGTGAAAACTGAACGTGTGTCAGTAGCCTACATGAATGCCTTCCTTCTTAAAGGGACAGCATTCTTACCAATCCGTCTCATTATTAGGTTAACCAACAACGGATGTTTAATAAATATTTTAAGTAAACCTACTGTATCTGAAAAACGTATCAATTAATCTGTTAATTTGAATCTCTTTGGTATTTATCAAATTGTTAGTGTTCGGGTTCAAGTGGTAGCATTGAGTATGCAGTGCAATGTTGTGGGTTCGATCCCCAGGGAACACGTTAGGTAAATTTTTTTAGCCTGAATGCACTGTAAGATGCTTTGGATAAAAGTGTCTTCTAAATGCATAAAATATATTAAATATTTGTCTCAGTGTCATATTATGCTTCTTTTTCAAATATTACAAATTATATATAGAGCTATTAAATGTATATATATATATATATATATATATATATATATATATATATATATATATATATATATATATATATATATATATATAACAACTATAATTGTATTAAGTTGATCCATTTTCACTACTATTAAAGGGATAGTTCACCCAAAAATGAAAATTGTCATCATTTACTCAAGTTTTTCAAAATACAATCCTTGATTCAAATTTATTATAAGCTTACTTGATTTGATCTAAAGAGAGGAGAATGAATTACTAATTTTCTTTGAAGACTATACACTCTTAAAAATAAAGATGCTTCATGATGCCATACAACCTTTTTGTCTAAAGGTTCTTTGTGGCGAAAGAAGATTCTTCAGATTATAAAAGGGTAAGAAAGAGATAGGTCTTTAAAAAACCTTTGACTGAATGTTTTATATATTTATTTATTTATTTATTTTTATTTTTATTTATTTTGTGGAACCAAAAATAGTTATTCTATAATATTGTTTAAAGAATCTTTTAAAGCACCTTTATTTTTGAAAGTGTGTACATAGAAAATAACTACAAAAATACAGTAAATGTTGGTAACTGCAGCTTGACTAAAAGTAATTACTAAAAGTAGACAAAAATGCAATGCCTTTTCAACAGCTATAACTATATAAGGCTCACATGACTCAAATGTGACTAAGACTATTAAGCATTTTAACAATTCAGGTTGCAGCTTGTGAATCAGTATATAGTGTACACAAACCCAGTCACTGGTAAATACCCTGGCTCACTACATATTGGGATAGTGATTACTCAATTTCTGGTGACATGACTACGTATAACGTCAACAGACAACACTGCATAATGTCACCACTGGAATTAATTAACAACATGCAGGATCAATTTATTTTCAATATTATTTTTTATTCTATTTAAACACATTTTATTACATGTCCTTAAAACATTTCAACTGAATATTAATTATAAATGTTAGATATGTTCACTACCTGTCTAGTGATGTGTTTACATTAAAATATACTAAAAAGGCATTATTTTGGAGTTGGCTTGTGTGGTTTATTTTTCGTGCTTCAGAAATGTGATGTCATTTACTGTCATGGAACATAGTGATAATCGATGCTCCCTAGTTTTTGGATTTTGCGATTGAGACCGCCCTTAAAATGGCTGACTCCCTGATCAGAGCCCTGACCACTGGACTTATGAAGCTGAATGAGGTGCACCCTTAGACAAAAAGACAAAAAAAAAAAAAAACTAGCTTTGTCAGATTTCTGTGATAGGCAATATTAAGTCATATATCACATATGTGATGATGAAGCTATATTTAGCAATTTAAACAACAAAGAATGATAGGAAGCTTGAAATTTAAAACAAGGTGCACAGTACAACAAACGCAAACCAAATACATTTTTTGCTGTACAAATGTTTGTAATTTCATGTGCAGCAAATTTTGAAAATTTTAACATGTTTAAGAGGTAAATGATGTGACACAGCATGTCGTCCATACAATCAGTTTTAGTACTGTGGTAATTGTAAGACCCGGAAAGAATTTCTAAGTTGTGAAAACATGTCAATGTCAGCATATAACTTATAAAACACAGTACAATACCAACCACAGGCAGTTAGAAAAACAAAAACAAAGGTAACAAATCCATCAAAATCTAAATTCAAAAGAAAAAGAAAAAGAAAAATGAAAAACAAAAACTGATTCACAATATTTATATACCATGAAAAAAAGAAAGGAAAGGACAAAATTACAAGATAATTAGATGGTTTAATGAATACTTAATAAATAAATAAACGTGGAAATACACTACACAAGTACACAAATTGAATGCTTGAAGTTTTTGTTGTACATGCTTAACATCTATTTTTCTTTACTGTGGTGGTAACAAACCCCACTAAAAGGGCAGAGGTAGAGTTAACTGACAAGTGTGTACTACTGTATTTACATCAACAAAAGGAATCAAGCAGTGTGTCTGCTGATTCCACACGTTTCACAGAACAGTTGTTTTGCCATGACAGTACCTGACCTGAAATACAAAAAATCACTGTAAATAATAATTCACACATCAACACTGTGGCAGAGGGTACAACATTGATTAAAGAACTGTTCTTCTTGAATATTGTTTCAAAATCATGCAGTGTTTACATGCATGAAGTATGTTTCACCTCTAATTCTCTAAAGGCTCTTTCATAGCAATAACACTGGATACATTTCTCCATGGTACCTTTTTATAAAACATAAATCAGACAGCAACATTTGTTTTAGATTTCAAACATATTACAGATTGAGAGAAATTCATTATCAAATTAATAAAAAAAAGTAAAACCTGTACACATCTCTGAATAAAAAATAAAACAACATTGTAGGATATTCGAATCCTTCTCTCCCTTTCTGTGTCTCTTTTTCTTTGTGCCCTTGTGGCTTAAAGCACTATGATTATAATTTAAACTTTAAAACTTCCCCCACAACCATCTTTAAAACTGAAGCTACTGAACCTTAGAGAGCTAAAGAGTTATCTTATCCTTATTTGATTCTGTCTCTTATACAGTATATTCAACACCCACACAAATTTAAAGTCATTTTTAAACTTTATTTTACAAAGCAAAATGTCCGAGGCATAGTAAATGTATACATGGGGAATATTACTTAGTGAAAATTGTCAAAAATATTTATCATATATTTCACCAGAAAACTACAGTGTATTTTGTATTTCATTGTAATATTACGCTATTAAAATAAAAACAAACAAATGTCTGGTTCATTAACCCAAAATAAAATATGATATTAAATTAAATAATGAATGAAATAAAATAAATATGTTTTACAATTTAATTTAATTTTAAATGGCTGGTTCATAATTCACCCCAAAATAAAATACGATATTAAATTAAATAATGAATGAAATTAAATAAATATTTTTAATAAGACAACAATCCTGCTTGTACTCTCTAATGATGCGCCTTAATGTTTTACATAATAATAGTTCTATTTAGAACCATATTAGAACCATATAATCCATAAAAAAAAAAAAAAAGCGTTTTTCTAAATTTAAGGCATCGTTCACAACAAGAATGGTAATGATAACTTTAACTAACTAACTAACTAAAATCGTTTTAAATTTAAGAGAATAGCAGAGTCCATACCATGACTATAACAATAACGATATATACACGAACGGGAAATGAATGAAAATCAGGGCTAAAACATTAAATAAAATGCCAACTTAAACATTAACAACAAGTGTCTTTTAGACTTGTCTCTGATATACTGTTGTAGTTGACATATTATTTATATAATTACATAGTCTTTGTGAAATTATTTTCATTACAATTAAATATCCACACCCACCACTTTCAGTAGGTCAGGAAAAGAAGTGCATTATATTGTGTCATGATAAGAATGAAGTACATTTGTAAAGTACATAGCAATTATACATCTTGGTAGTGGCAGTGTTTGCTTGTATTGAATTTAAACTATGCCCATTTTACTAAAAATACTTGTGTCAGCATCGTTCTGTCTGGACAAACAGAATGACAGTGTTGTATTTGGTATAAATGTATATATTCCAGTAGCTTTACATTTGTTTTGCAATAAAATATTTTGTCAAACACACAAAATACAGGCCTTTCACACGTTAGTGGCAAATGAAGGTTGGATGAGATCAGTCAGCAGAATAGATGGATACTCCGCTCCCATCCTGAGAAAGAGAAAGAAAAAGGGATGCTAAACCAGACACACTCTCAGTCAATTAGCTTTCATGCTCTAGACAGCACAAAGGGCAGTTCCATTAGCTCAGAGGCACTTATACCCCTACAAACATGAGCC
This sequence comes from Carassius auratus, assembly GCF_003368295.1. NCBI lineage: Eukaryota > Metazoa > Chordata > Actinopteri > Cypriniformes > Cyprinidae > Carassius > Carassius auratus. The sequence continues at coordinate 26,921,501 of NC_039247.1, forward strand.
ACCCACTCTTCTATAACAATACTGTTGTTTGAATATTAATTTCACACAGGTGCACCTTAATTAAGCATTTCATTAGCACGTAAGGCACAGGGTGATTCAAATATGACACAGAAGTACACCTGTGTCCCTAATGGCTGTCAGATTTTGTATGCTTGTGTAGGATAATAAACTATCATGTTCTGCACTGTTTGCTTCAAACCTTTCACATCAGTGATTGATTTAATGCTTAATATTCATATAATGTCACAATGTACGTAAAAAATGAAAATGTACACCTAAAGAACTGTTTTGTTCATCTGACCCTTAAAATCATTTCCACTGATATAGCCCATTGTTGCTAAGTTAACTTGATTCATAATGATAAATATAATTGTACTTAAAACCAGTTTCATCAATAATATAATGAATGAAAGTACTGTAGAAAAGACAGAAATAACTATTCTGTTGCAGTTATTGTAATATAAATAACTGAAAAAAGAACAAAATTGTAAATGTGCTGTAAATATTGTCTGAATGACCCCCTTGTGTTCAAAACACACAATGAGTGCTTCCTTGTCATATTCTCATAATTACTTTGAACTAGTTTCCTTCCACATTGTATCGTTAAATTAAACAGAGAAGCTGCAACAGTCATCTCAGATCAGCATAAAATCAACTAATAAAGTACTGACTTGATTTTGGACCAAAACTGCTCCAGGAGATTAGCCAGTAATGAGCATTATTTCATTTGTTACCAGAGGACATTTGTGCTTATTTACCTCACCTGTCTTGCCAATCAGCATATGTGTTTCGATAGGTACTGGTTTGACAGTCTAGATTTGTTTGAACTTTTCCCTCTTATGGAGCATATCTAGTAACCATACTGTAGGTCTTATTAACCAACCCATTTTTTTGTAATTCTGAGTGTCAGGTCTCAAATTAACACTTTAATTATAATGCACTTTTTGCTTTTTTACATTTTGTAAATAAAACTTTCTATTTCAGCATTTTTATAGTCCTGTAGTCTGTCCAGCAGGCCATATTGTCTAAACTATATTTTTTTCTTCAAAGAGTTTAAGCGCAAGCTTAGTTTAGCATTGATAGCACATCCTGATAGATAGCGTTACAGTTTGTAGCAATCAGATGCAGCAGTGATTTTATGTAATTAATTAATTTTATTTATTTATTTTTGACTGAACCAATAAAATTGTCTAAAGGGTGAGGTTTGTGCTTAAGTGGTTCAGGAGGAAAAAAAATAAACTCACCTGCTGCACTCAAATATGCCTCTTCCCTATATAGTATTCGAAAAGGTATGCCAAGAGAGTAATATTTCTAATTAGACAGTATTCAAAAACAGTAGGATAAAAGTAATAACCAGATGACCAAATACTTTCGGCCAGATTCATGAAGATGCATTTAATGGACACTTCATGAGGCAACAGTAGAGGAGTTGTGAATGGCAGGTAAGAGTTGCCACTGATGCCATAGATGACATGAAAAAGAAAAACATTTAGTAGGGGAGACCGGGGGCAATTGTAACATTTTTACATTTTCCTTCACAACTCAAAGATTACTTAAAATACACTAATCATCTTTTTAATTGATACAAGAAACAAAAATAGATGCACTAATTAATAATACAAATTATATATTTTCACATATAAGGACAAGACTATAATATTAAGTTAAATGCAATTTTAACACTGAAAAATAACTCGTATTAACCCACCGTATCTCATATTAATGCCTTATGTATAAATTAATCAGCTGAGTCAAGAACAGTCTTTAACCAAACTTTAATGAAATGTTACAAGATAGACATATTAACAGAATAATATCACATAGATGGATATAATAATATTCATGGAGATAATATTCATTGTATTTTTATTTTTTTAAGATTTAAAACATTATTTAATGTGTAACACTAATAATTTGTTTTACGTAGTTTTACATTTAAATATTTTTATTGTTTTATTTTTTTAATATCTCAGCCCCTGATGTTGCAGTATGGAAAAATCTGCTAGGCAGACACACCTATATCACCATTTTTTTTTTATAATTAACCTAGAGATACAACATACGTATATGTTTAAATTCAGTCATCTAATGTTTAAACAGCAGAAGAAAAATACTGTGCATTCAAAAAAGGAACTTTTATACCTATAAAACCAGTATTTTGTTGAAAACTTCTGCTGAGGTGAAATGATCTTGCTTCTTTTCCACAGAGAAAATCCTCCTGAGTGTGTGCAGATTAAGCGTCATAAATCTAGCTTTGTTTCTGATTGGAGGAATTGAATATGTAACAATTGCCAAATAACAACTGTCCCCTGGATTGCATTTTGTAAATTCAAATTAAAGCTGTATCCTAAATTTCATTGTGACCATTAAAAAAGAATGTTTTGTATAGTATGGCTGTGTGTAGTATGAATTTAAGACGTAGCCTAGGCATACTACATTCGCCATGTTGTCATTGTCATGATGTGACGCCCTTATGAAAAATAACGATGGTTTTAATATAGTAAAACTGTAGTAACCCATGGTTTTTGGCGTGTTTACTACCATTTGTATAACCACAGATTTACAAATACCATAGTTAAACGATGGTTAATAGCAAAACCATGGTTAATTTGTGGTTACCATGGTTTAACTATAGTGACCATGTTTTGTTTTTTTGTTTTTTGTTTTGGGGGGGGGGGGGGGTTATTTGTAGTAAAGGCATGCAAGTAAAATATAAAATTAAAATAATAACAATAATAATAATAATATACATTTACCAACAAACACTCACCATGTGTACGTCAGAGCCATCTCATTAGCTCATGGTTCTCACTACCCTTACGAAAAATAACCATGGTTTTATTATAGTAAAACTGTAGTAACCCATGGTTTTTTGGTGTATTGACTGCCATTTGTAAAACCACAGATTTACTACAAATACCATGGTTAAACTATGCTTAATATAGCAAAACCATGGTTAATTTGTGGTTACCATAGTTTAACTACAGTAACCATGGTTTTTTGGTTTTATTTGTAGTAAAACCATGGTTAATTTTCGTAAGGGTAATTAAATGGTAATTCTTCCTACAGTAAATGTAATATATATGCAGCGATCAAAACAATTTCACAGCATGTTAGCCCCATGTTATGTAGGCTATGTCTATAAAATGTAAAAATCTCTGTAACCAGTGCCGGTGTTCTGACGATTTGTGCTACACTGACACATTTTGCTTCCTCCCATTTAAACCGATGGTAGCATAATTCGATAGCGAAAATTGCTACCTATCAGATTTTGCGTGCAGCATGATTTTGGTTGTGAGGCTTTACTAGCATGTAGTACACCTACCCCAACCCTAAACCTACCCTTACGATATACATTTTTGGTAGCATAATCTGATAGGTAGCATTATTTGTCGGAACTGTGTCTGGACCCACATCATCAGACAGCGCGTAACTCTACCTCAGGAAACATCTCTGTTTGCCCAGCGCTCTCCACGTCTGACGGTAACGGGGCGATAGTGTGTTTCATCCGGTAAAGCATCACAATCATTAGGGCCAAAAGAAAAAGCAGCAAACACACAAAAAGTCCAAGATATGTGGATAAACTCGGCAGCCTGGAGTCCGAACTTCCTATATGCGCCACGGTGGTGGCCCAAATCGGTTCCTCGGTTGACCCATTTTGCAAAAGTCCAGGCAGATCGTCAGGTGTAGGCGTGAAAAAGTTCCTCCAAATGATTCGCTCATCTATCATGTTGAAAGAAGGATATTCCTTTTAGGATAATAAAATAGCCTACTGAAATCAAACCGGAACTATTCCTTTTTATTGTCTTCCCGTGGTGCTATAGCCTACAACAAATGCAGTTCTGCACGAAATCAGCTTAAGTTGCAGATGTGTATTCCATCATCTTGGAGTATCCAGGAAGAAAATACAAATGTCACGTCGTGAGTGTCGCGCGAGAGTGGCAGTGAACCTTCTCAGCAGACTCGATCTATATAAGCAGCAACGTTATTGCTTACACGCAATTTCAGTTTGCTTCACTAGCCATGATAATTAAGTGAATTTTCTTTTTTTTTTTTTTAAACCGCTCCTTTCTCTGTCTCACCAACGGTTAACATGAACGGAAGAGGCGACACCGGTTGATGTAAATGTCAGTGATGACCTTGCGCATGTTGGTGATAGCACACCGCATGCTTTTTATAGGCTGTGCATCTTCATTAAACACTAATGTCTCTCATCTGTCAAAGCCTCCAATGGACTGAATCACACACCGCTATAAATTTCCTTGACCCTAGGTTTAGACTATATAAGAAATATATGAATCGAAGAATGTGGTCGTTGGTTTCCAGCTAATCGTTTTATAAATCGCTTTCTATACGCTTCACCCACTGTAAAAAAATTTCAATTATTAACCTTTTCTTTAATCTATAGGTACAAGATAACAGTCTATAAATGATTGCGGTGATTATCGTTATGGTATGTATTTATGAGTGAGTGAGAGAGAGAGAGAGAGAGAGAGAGATAGAGAGTTTGAATTTTGACAATCCTTTTATTACTTTTTTTTTCAAACCTCATTCCGCAGTCATAAACATAAAATACATCAAAATCACAATACTTTTCAATACAATATAATGGGGATGAGGGGGATAAATAAATAAATAACTATACTTCTGAAAAAAACAAGTTTATCATTAGGTAATGAGCACAGCACATCATCACAACACCATTCAATAAAAAAAAAAAAAAAAAAAAATATATATATATATATATATATATATATATATATATATATATATATATATATATATATTCAATGCACACATTAATTAAAAGAATTCAACTCAAAAGTTTTGATTTCACTTTTTTTTTTAAATCTCTAATAATCTCTTGATCTCCTTTTTGTTCGATTTTATATATCCTAGTTACATAAATAGCAAATTTTGCAATGCCAACAATAAAATTAAGCAACTGAAATTTGAATTTATTCTTCATAGTATACATACAACCATGAATAAAATCATGTTTTGTAAAACATACCCCAAAAGAGTCAAAAATAAACTCTAAAAGACTAGACAAAAAAGAAAGTCTGTTACAAAACATAAAACAATAAAACACAGTCTACCTTTCAATACAAAAAGGACAATTCTTACATACATTTGGGTTCAACATTGCCACAAAAGACTTTATTGCTACAGCGCATGGAGAATACACCATTGAAGATCACCAACTCTTTTAGGTAAGGGAGGTTTATAAAGAACCCTCCATGCTGGTTTTGTTGTCTCTGTAATCTCCAAAGTATCTTTCCATACAATATTACTTGTATTTTTTAACCATTTAACAGCACTTTCCAGATACTTCCGTACAATACTTTTCCAATCGCTGCAAATAAATCAATTTTCTCATCAATTTCCTTCTTCAACAAAGGATTAATATAATTTGATGAGATAAAATCAGGGACAATAATTCTATCTTTAAAAAAAAAAAATCTTCATAATCCGTAATCCTTCTTGTTAGTCTTTTAGTTTTAATCCTATTATAGTTTAAGCTGTAAATAAAGCCCTCAAGAATTTGGACATGACAAAATCTGCAGTCCCTGTTAACTGGATCCCTACTTTTTAAAGCTAGCAGCAAATTGCATTGCTGTGCCTTTAACTAATATTTTTAATCTGAGCTTAAACACAAATGTCATTCCTTCCATCTGGAAATCAGCCTTTGTGGTTCCCCTGTTAAAAGGTGGTGACCCTTCTATCTTAACTACAGACCGATATCTAAATTGTCTGTTCTGGTATAGGTTTTAGAATCCCTTGTTAGTGATAAATGTAATCATTTTTTTAACAAAAAAAAACAAAACAAAAAGTTTTATCGGACTTCCAGTCTGTTTTTAGAAAAAGACATACAACATCGCCAGCTCTTATGGCTTTAAATGACTTTATTGTATCTATAGGTAAGAAGCATTGTGCAGCCCATTTTATTGAACTCTCTAAGGCATTTGATACAGTGGACCACACAGTTAAAAGTACATTCAGATGACAGACAACTCTCTCACTTGCACCACATACCCACAAATCGATTAGCACTTCATACTTGAATTTGTTACATTGAAACTTGACTACTGAAACTTTGGTTGGCTTACCAAAAAGCAGTTATAATCAAAAAGAAAAAGAATTCTGAATACAGCTACAATATGCTGACACATGCTATAATGAGGAATCATTCTGGCACATATATTACTTCACTTGTGCATTTTACAGAATTGTTTTTAAAATCCTGTTATTGCATACAAATTTAATCTTTCTAGATTACTCAGTGCATCCAATGACACCATGCTTTTGGCAAAAGACTAGGTTGTGTTTTATATCATTAATGAGTTAAAATATTAATTTTAATTTGGTGTATTATTGTAATGTTACAGTTGTTGTTATTTTATAAAAGCTGCATAAGAGAGTTTTAGAGTAATTTTATGGTTAAAAGGGTTTAAAAATGTAAAAAAAAAATGACAATTAATTTACTCAACCAAACCTGTATACACACACACATTATTTATTCCAGTTATTCATGTTTCCGAATGCATTGTCTTTTTCTCTTGTAGTGGTCCTCCAGGTATCTTCTCTGGTTCTTTAGCCAATCACATTCATCGATGGCAAATTCTTGCAAACATCATGAATTCTACTGGGGCTACGGGTTGGGCTGGGGTGCCACCGTCTTCATGCTGGGTGGAGGAATCTTGTTATGCCTTAGAACAGACATGTATGAAGATGCCATGTACTTGGCCTCAATACATGATCATGCTCACTCAGTGGACTCAAAAACTACATCTGTCAAAGCAAGCAACATATATTTACATCAAGAACAGCATACCCACACAGCCTACTCACATTTCACAGACTCACACATTCTCCACATTCACAACACGTACAGTACACAGATCGTCAACCCAACATCATTTATATTCATAAGTAATGTTATCAGTTTTGTATATATTTGTTTGATCTGACTCCTATAAAAATGTGTTAAGTAAAACATGACCAGGAAGGTCCACCCCTAAACCTAACCATAGGTGATGGCTTTGCAGATTATATGAATTCATACATATTTACATCCCCCCAAAAAATGTCATGGGACTGTTTGGCTGCTTCCCAATGCAAACGCTGTCCTAAAAAGCTGTTGGCATTCACATGCTGCGATTCCTACACTCTTCAACTTTCCAATAATACTAGTTGACCATAGAATATCTAGGAAGGATTTCACTTGGAAAGATGGCAATACCCCTGGCTCTTGACGATGCACTGAGCTATAACAATGAAGCTAAACAACATTATTACGTTTTTACAACATTATTACCTTTAATCCAGTCTGGGCAATTGGTTAACAAATAAAAGTGTGCATATACTGCATCCAATCGGTCATTATGACATTACTAAACACACATGCCCACTGAAAAGTCACCAGCCGCACTCTTTAGCCAATCACTAGGGATCCGCAGACAGAGTGGCCTAAATATAAGTTACATGGTAAAGAGTGGAAGAGTGACTTGACCTTCATAAAGTGAATTATATAAAAGCTCTAATATCACTGCAATTCCAAAATCAGAGCCCAGTTTAATAAACTAATCAAAATTTAAACCAATAGCCTTGTGGTCAAGGTCCTTTTTGGATCCAACACCCAATGCTTTCTTGTCATCTCTCCACTGTCCTCTCCCATTAAAGTCATAAAAAGGCCATTAATATAACAGAAAAAGTGATTAATTTAAAAATGAAACTGAATATGGCACGATAAGATTTTCAACTGTCCAGACTGGTATATGCTTGAAAGCTGTTTTGACTGCAAAATTAAAACGGTATGTACTTTTGTACCATGTTAAACAATATGTACTTCAAAGGATTCCTCTATATCTGTCTTAAGTTAAAGTGTGACATGAAGGTAAATGCTTTATTGTTGTTAATGTTTAATTGTTGGATATCATACACAAACAAGTGTGAAAAACCTGCCAATTGCGTTCCTTTTTTTGACCACTTACATCCAACTTGCCAATATGTGCAAGTTTTGACAGTATGTGCCTGCATATTTTAGTCATATTTGGTAATTCTCTTTCATATATTTGCCCTGATATGAACCATTTTCCTAGTATCACTGTGTTTTAATTTAACGTAAAAATTATCCTTATCAACTTTGAATGGCATGGCAATAATATTATTTCACATTATATATATATATTTATTTATTTTTTTTTTTTTCAGTGGGCAGGCTCTGTTGAGCTTTTGGGCTGGAAATTGTCCATCCAATCTGGCAACACTGGCCAGCATAAGCTAACAGTTTCTTTACAAATGGAGAGTGAAGACTTGTGCACAGATCTTCACCAGAAGGACTAGCGTCCAAAAATCACAGCTTAAAAGTAACAATGGCTGATGATTTTGATGTGAAAGAATATGTTATGGAATTTTATGCACACCACCTTCTTGTTCGAACCAGAAAAACTATTCTTAAAGGGCAAACATGGAGAGCTAGAACATAAAGATAAGATATATTGCTATCTCCGAATGCAATTTCATTACTTTTATCTTTTATTTAACTGGTAGCAGATAGCAGGGCAGGCAGCAGGTTTATTTATTCAGCTCATTCTCCCTTCAGTCTGGCTGCACACACTTTTCTTATTTTATTTACAGACTGTTCACTTGTCTTCAATAATTCCATGATAACTTTACAGTATGGGGAATTCTAAAATTTCACTAATATTTAAAATATTCCCCTATCATTATTTAAGATTTTGATTGGCTATGTACACAGATCTTTGATGCTTTCATAGCAGGGCAAATACATTTTTCCATCTCCTAGACCCATTACACATTTCCAATTACATACCCTTGACAAAAACCTTTCTGTATTTGTACATGTTTCTTGTTTAGAAATTATTTAGTATGTGTAAAGTTTTAAATTATTATGGAGACCACTGGCTGATTTACAGTATGGTACAGTAGCTGATTTCAGGTCATTGTGGGGACATTTTCAAATATTTTTACTGCACAAAGCAAGCTAGTTCCAGCCCTGGCACCGCTTCCCCTGCCTCTTCAGACAAAACATTACTGATGAATCATAAAATATAAATTATAGTACATAAATTATAAAACATTTTTTAATTTAACTACATCCATTTCAAAAAAAATTATTTTCAAATATTTATTGATTGTTTTAATATTGATCACAAGGGAGAGTCAAACATGACTAAAATATGTTATTATTAATATATAGTTGTTGCATAAAGACACTGACACGTTTTAAGACAGAGAGACTAAAAAAGCAAAATACATTTTTGTAAGATCCTAATTTAAAGAAGAAAAAAAAATCCCAATTAAACAGATTCTGCTTATACAGTACTTGATAGATATGCACAACATTGCAAATATTTTCCACCATGGTAATACCCTTTTGTTTATCATAAAACGGAGTACCTTTTTAATATATTTGAATTACATTTTCTAAGAATCACACACAAAATAATGTTTGTGAATGAACAGGAAAAATCCATTACAATAATGTTCACCAAGGTCACCTAATTATTAACTATGGTACTATTTTAATTAATTTTATTTTATTTTTATTTTTAGGTAATAACAGTATTGTGCAAGGAACCGCACAAATGAGATTTTACTGATCAATGATCTGCCCCGTAATCATAATTTGTGTAAAAATAAATAAAACTGGTTTTACTTTTCTGTAGATACAGTACGTTTTTGGAGTTTTGCAAAAATGTAGGTGTTCCTTAAGCCTAATGTTATTTATTTTATGCCGTATAACGTACTATGTGTAATGTAATTAAAGCAAAATATCTGTAATTTAAAAATGAAATTATTTGAAATTGTACTTAAATTATGGACACCCAGTACTATAGCTCTACATCTAAGATACAATTTTAAAATTTTGTAGCCTCTAAGGCACTCTCAAATAGAAAAAAGGCAAAGGTCTTACATAGAAGATAAGGAAAAACATTTGAGTGACCAGACACAGAAAGTGGAAAAAAAAAAAGATAACAAAAAAAAAAAATATTAACAAGGGTTAATGATGTTTTGAGATTCAACAAGTCTTCATAAATCTTCATCCAGATGGGCTCACCTCAACTGTAAGAAAAGGACAGCTTTAGTAGATGATATATTATAAAAAAAAATGAATCACATTTTTGTTAGCACTCTTGCTTCACACTATTTCACAGCTACCTCTATGTAATGTAGTTAATACAGTTTTGTTAACTAATTATAAGGTTTTGGGTATCAGAAAACTTTTCTGACAACTTTGAACACTTACAAATCTACACACAACACTGGGCTGTTTCTAATAATTGTTGGAATAACAAATGTGACTGTGTGTTGCATGTGTTATTACCTGTGTCTGCCCTGGCTATAAGTGTTGGGCAGTATCATCTCTACAGAAACCATTAGTTGGTACATATAGAAAAGAAGCAATAAAGCTTTTAAATGGTAAAACTATTTAGTGATATCAAATAAGAATACCAGCAGGGTACTGTTTACAACAAGGTTGTCAAAATGTTCAAATGTCTCTGTGTGTATTAATGAGAGTGTGGCAAAAAAGAGCATGCTTTCCAGATATATTACACTTTTGAAATTTTAGAATAAAAAATAAGCTTTATCTTTTTGGATTTTTGGGGCTCTTTTGCCAGGGTGGGCTGTGTGGCTCTTTGAATTTACTGAAATAATTTGGCTGTGATTGGAAGTGTAAAGCAAATCAACTCCTTCATTGATGAACAAATATACAGAAAATTAGAATGCCTGTAATGATTTTACAAATACTAAAAATAATGTTTTATTTATTTATTTATTTTTATTTCACCTATAGCTATAAAAGTCAAACCATGCCATTAGTGACATCTCCATGCAACATATGAAAACACCTCGATATGTAAACTTAAACAGATGATAAGAGACGGAAAAGTGCGAAGAAAAAAAAAAATGTTACCGTGCTTTTGGGTGGGATGTTGGGTTTTTGTGCAAGAGCTGGTTTCTTCATTAGAGTGGGCTTAGAGGGTTTAGGAGAGGGCGGCGCAGCAGTCACAAGTGAAGAGGCTCCCATGCCATTGTCCATCTCCTCTAGAGGGACACCTGCTATCTCATAGTGTTTCTTCCGGAGTTCACCCAAATGCAAACGTTCATTTTCCAACATGGATTCAAGCTCTAGAACCTTCACCTGGGAGAGGAAATAAAATCCAAGGTTAAATTATATGCATCATATCAAGTTTACCCACAGTACTACTTGGTTTCTAGTATTCATAAATGTGCCAAACTACTGCATAAAGTTTCATAGTGATTTTTAAGTTAAATTCAAGCACTTGTCCAGAACGTTCAAGCAACGTCAGCTAGTGATTCTCAAAAGCAGAATTTTTTTTTTTATTATTATAATGTGTTATTTAATGAAAAACATAAACCTCTTTTCCACCATCACTGCCAACCCCCCCGCCCCAAAAAAAGAAGGGGAATCAAAACCATGACCTTGGAATTTTTTTCCTCTTTCTTTCTTTTTTTTCCTGAGTGAAAGGACCAAGGGGTTGATCACACATTATTCTTTTTTGCTTTTAAAAAAGACGTTTGTTCAAAATTATTTATGTAAAGACGCATATCTAGCATGTTTACATAGGTTTAAAAAACGATTAAAAGACAAAAATTATACTATCTAGAGCATCTTCATCAGAACTTTGATGTCTGGACCAAAACAGACTTCTTATATCAGCGTCCCCTTGTTAATTTTATGCTTTATTCACAAATAACATCCAAAAGTTAATTTACTGGCAACTTCTCTTCCTGGTAAATTACTACCGGACACATAACCAGACAAGTTAGGTCTTTTAATATTATTGTTTAAACTTGTGCATAAGAATGACTAAAAACAAAGTAGTTGTTCAGTCTACAAATAGTTATTAATTACTTGCCCATAATCCATATAAATTTATCTTCAGAACACAAATGGTAAGATTTTCTTTTTAATTCTCTCATATTTTTTATTTATGCAATCAAAATTTCACACATTACAAAGTACAAAAAGAGAATGTAAAAGTAACCCATATCAACCCTTTCCAGACATGGCAATTGAATCGCCATTGGTCAGACTGACATTCCTTCTCTGTCTCTCGCTGTGTGTGTGTGAGAGAAAGTGACGGCGAGTCATGCGCCTTTCACACTAGAGTTTATGTTATGTCAAATACAGATGCGCTGCGCAGCCAATTCAGATCAATTGAAAACAGAGTGAAATTCTAAAGCACTCAGTCAGAGAATTTATTTATGGAATAAACAGGCTGCTTCATCTTTTACACAACTCAAATTATGGAGCAAACTAGTATTACATAGAGTGAAAATCACATCATTAAGGAAAGTAAAAGCAATTCAACAATAGCAAGAATAGGGTACAAAAGAAAAAAATTCTCCATTGTGCGTAACCTGTAGCTTCCCTGGGTGATCTCAAATAGTTCTTTGGCTCTAATAAAGTGAGCATGTTGTTTCAGTATTGTGGGGGCTGGAGATTGGGAAATAGCAGAAGCGTCTCCTCGATATGAATAATAATCTTGAGCTGGGGCACCTTGCAGGTTGTCCTAACCAGTTATGAAAATAGTGCAGCTTAACAGCGAAGGCATGGGGAAATGGTGCATTGTCCGAGCACTTCCACAGAGTACGATATATCAAGACGGAATTTCTGGAGGTTTGTTTTTTGGCCCACATCCCTTCTCTTTGCCAGTGTTAACATTATTATTTGTGCTGTGGCACACAGCATCTTTTTGCTGCTTGGTGACCAAGTCAGAAGTATAGGAATCGAACATGGTTTCACCAAGTACAACATGTTCATAGATCAACAGCCTTTCATTCCAATAAACCAATCAAAATTTAGGGATACAATTTCAAGAAATGTCAGCTTTATAGGCCAACAATCATGAGTTAGATGCTTATACACTGGTTATTCACCAATTTTTCTCTCCGATTTTATGAATAAATTATGGGTAGAGTTAGGTTAAGGGGTAGGGATTGGCTTAGGTCTATATATTTTTTATAAAGCAATGTCGATCTAGGATCAACAAAAGACATTGATCCAGGAACATCATAATGGTCTTAATTGGCAAAATCACAGTGGCCAAGTGTAGGATGGGCAGTTTAAGCTCACTACCCTTTTTCATAACATAGATAGTGAAAACTATCTCTTCCCTGAGAGCCGGTAATTCAGATCTAATGAAAATTGAGGTTACACTTTATTTTAAGGCGTCCTTGATACAGTGTAAATATACAATACATTTAGGTAGTAAAAGATTTGGGTTAGTTGCTTATAATCATGCATTTTGTATAAAAACTGTTATTACAACAGTAAGTATGTTTAACAAGGACACTGTGAAATAAAGTGTTACCGAAATCCAAATTTGGGCCAGCTACATAAACACAGTCACTATGTTAAGATGGTTATCTTAAGAATTCTAGAGGAGCTCAACTAGTTGTTATTCAAGGGGTAAATCAAACCTAGTCTTTTTAAGATATAAATTAGACCAATCTCACATGGCACTTTACCAATACAAATGTGTAATTAGTAATAAAGATTAACTATACATCTTTCCCTTTAAGCTAATCATTACAACAAATTATCAAAAGCCAGATGACTAGACATTTTCTAATGCTAAACTAAAGGCTGGACGATATGTTATGTTTTTGATTTACCGTTGAAAAAGTAATCGGATGTGTATCATTATGCTGGATCTGTGTCTTAAAGTCTGGGTCTTAAAGGGACAACAGCCTATAAAATGTGCTGCTGAATGCCACTAATGTTAATCAAACAACAAAATAAATTGTATATTTCATCTACAGTACTGTAACAGTTACCGTACTGTTTTTCATCAAACAACAGCAGTAAGTCAGAATCAATAAATGGCTTCTTCTCCAGCTATTGCTGTTTGCACACCTTGCTACATGTATAGTTTAGCTCTTTCTGTGATAAAAGCAGGGAAATAGTTAGGCTGACAGAGAACGTTTCAGAAGTAGAGACACACATCAAAACTGTAATTGATGACAGTAAGAGTGGGAGGGCTGTAGACAAGGCTTTGGATGCGACTAGTTCAGGGAGTCCTGTACAATGTTTGGGGTTTGTAAAGGAACTGCTAGCGGAGATCACAATATTGTTGTTATTTATATTTCAAATTCTAATAAATAAACTAATAAAAACACCACCAATCTAACCTGCACCTGCTCTTTTACTGCACTGGTCACAGTACTATGTATTTGCACTACTCATATTTTGCACAGACTGTACACTGTTCTAGCTATTACTGTAAACGGTCTAAAATTGTTACTGTACAAAGCACAGTAAACTTTATATAGAAATATTGCACTACTGTTATTTTGCATAGAATACATTGTTTAACAATACTTTTGCACAATCATCGAACTGTATTTATTACCACTGTTCTCACGTTTCTGTTGTTCATAATGTACATATAATCCCTACATTGCATTCCTATTTATATTCTGTATATAATCTGCTCATTATTGTATATAGCAACTCCACTGTACATTCTTTATATCATAGATTCACTTACTTTGCACTTTTATGTATACAAAACAATATATTCTTGCACTTCCGGTTAGATGCTAACTGCATTTCATTAGCTCTGTACTTGTACTCAGCTTAATGACAATAAAGTTGAATCTAATCTAATAAATCTAAATGGTACAAATAAAGTGCAGCACATACAAAGAATGCAACTTGAAAAGAAACTAATGGCAAAGTTACCGCTTTCTTTATTCAAAGTGATTTTTGTTTTTAAAATTAATATATGATTGACCTGAAGAGTAAAAGCTTCATCATACACATGGAAAACAACGAGCCATCATGCTCGTAGACACTAGGGGTGTGACAATACACTTACCTGTAAACTGGCTGTTATTAAGCCTCTCATCAAAAAACACAGCTAGACCCTGAAAAACTAGTTAATTACAGACCGATTTTAAATCTTCCTTTTCTGTCTAAGATACTGAAAAAGGTAGTATCCTCACAATTATATTCCTTCTTAGAGAAAAATGGTATCTGTGAGGATATCCAGTCAGGATTTAGACCATATCATAGTACTGAGACTGCTCTCCTTAGAGTTAAAAATGACCTGCTCTTATCATCTGATTATGGTTGTATCTCTCTATTAGTGCTATTGGATCTGAGTGCTCCGTTTGATAGTACTGACCACAACATTCTCTTTAATAGACTAGACAACTTTCTGGCATAAATGGAAGTGCATTACCGTGGTTCAAATCATATTTATCTGACTGCCATCAATTCATTGCAGTAAATTAAGAGGCATCATATCGATCACAAGATGCAGTATGGAGAACCTCAAGGCTCATTACTAGGGCCGTTACTTTTCACACTTTACATGTTACCATTGGGAGATATTATCAGGAAGCACAGTGTTAGCTTTCACTGTTATTATGATAATACTCAGCTCTACATTTCTTAACAGCCCAGAGAAACTCCAGCTATACCAAAATTCAGCAATTAGAATTCTTACAAGAATCAGTAAGTATGAAGACATTAGCCCGGTTCTATCAACATTGTCATTGGTTCCCTATTAAACATCATATAAGATTTTAAAATCTTGAGTGGTTTAGCACCTCAGTATTTTAATAAGCTCTTCTTGCATTATAGTCCTCGATGTCCTCTGCGTTCTCAAAACTCTGGTAATTTGATAATACCTAGAAATTTTTAAATCAACTGCGGGTGGCAGATCCTTTTCCTATTTAGCGCCAAAACTCTGGAATAACTTAACATTGTTTGGAAGGCAGACACACTCTTGCAGTTTAAATCTAGATTAAAGACCTATCTCTTTAACCTGGATTAAGCATAACACACTAACACATCATTAGCCACTGTCCTATCAGTCATGTCTCCTTACTCTTTTTATGTGGTATTTGAATTATTATGTACCATAATGTACCACTAGCAAGCAACTTAACACTTAGCTACTAGAAGCGTAAAACAAGTAATTCGTTTTCTTTTCCTTTCCGATTTGGATACACTATTCAGGCACATCCCTAGTTCTCTTTTTATATATTTCAGAGGCTAATGGTTATTGAGGTCAGAAAGGTAATAAAAATAGAACAATTTTTCTGTTGTACATTTTCACTGCAAAACACCACAAAATCAGTAATTAAAAAAAAATGAGATCCTGGAGGGACTGTTTTTTGAAAAATGGCACCTTTCCGCTAAATATTTTTAATTTACAGCACATATTCTCAGTGTCAAAAAGCAAAATGTGGTCCATGTTGGAGCAGCTGGAGTGCTTACTAGAACCAGTTTATCAGGTAAAAATTCGTCTGATTACTTGATACTGTAAACTTTTGCTCATTATTTGTAAGGCTTTGAATGGACTCCTAACAACTTCCTTCGATCACGCTCACTGCAGTAATACAATTCTTGGCCAACTGATAATACCCAGAATCCCAAAACCATCTATGTACTGTACATCCATTTTATTAAGCTATGCATATATACATGATGCTGTTTTGTTCATAATTATGCAATTTATGAAATTATACTTGATTTATAAATATTAGTTAAGATGGTATGCACTTTTTTATAAAGACAACCATTTTTCCATTGCATTAAATAAACAGTTTAATGAGGTTTATTATTTTGCTCATTGCGCCCTCCTTTGGCCTCAGCAGACAGGCCAAATGTTTCCTTGACACTTAATTAATTTGCATGTAAAATATAAGGGGATATTTGTTTCAAATTTGATTCTGTGTTTGAATCAAAACTAAATTTTTTTTTTTTTTTTATAAACTAGGTAAATTAAAAATACAGTGGTTTAATTGAAACCTTTTTTCTACTAATCTGTTTAAGGTTATAAAATGTTTTCAATATTGATACTGAATTATATGAAACATTAAATTAGTAATATTTTTTTTTATCGTCTTAGAGCAAACGCTCTGTCAGTTTAAATCTAGACTAAAGGCCCATCTATTATATCAAGCATACGCATAACTCAGTTGATTAGTTCCCCAAATCCAAAAAAATAAGTGTCAACTTATTCGTGCATACACTTTAAATTATTTATTTCATTATGCATGTGACAAAAAAGAAAAACAAATAAACAAACCTGTGACTCCATTTCTTCTCTTCTGAGTTTAATTAGAGACATGCCAGAGAAGTCCATGGTGCCTTGATATGCAAAAAAAAAAAAAAAAAAAAAAAAAAGGTTATCTTCTGATTAAATAGCATCAATATAAATTTCTTATTGAAGAAAAACACAAGGAAGCATGACCCGAAAGCCCCCGTCTCATCACACTGACCCTTATCCTCGATCTGGCCCTGCCCGGTCTTGGTGGAAGCCACCACGTTAGCAGCCATCTCATTAACATGGCGCGAGGCATGCTGAAGAACGCCAAGCTTCTTACTGCCACGGTCAGCTTTCACCTGTAATTGGAAAGGGGAAGATGTAAGGCAATGCTTTAAAACATTTAAATAATAATAAAGTTTGATTAAAGTAAATAAATTAAAACACAGTACAGAGATAAAACAAAGCAAATATTACAAAAGATTACACGAAACAGTTTGCAGGGCTCCAGACTGCAACACAATTGTCAAATTTTGTGATGCATTTTCTGGGTAGGACAATGCAGTATAGACCATTATGGACCATTTGTACATATCCTGGTTTGGAATGCGAACATTTATAACCTATATATGTTTATATATGTTTATAAATGAACATTTGGAAGATGTTCCAATTTGGGGGAAAAATAACTATTTCATTACTAGAACTATGACAAGAAGAAAAAATTAGAGCTAAATTACTGCAGTCAGAAGGAAGTGTCGAGAGATGTATTTTGTATGTGTGCATGTTTTCAAGACCCTCTTTTGTTATTTATATTATTATTATTTTAGAATAAAGTACAGACTAAAACACTTTTCATAAATATATATACACACACATAAATATTTTACCTGACCCTATACTGGGAATGTAACAGTAAAACAAACAAACAAAACTCACTCACTCACTCTGTCTACAATTATAAAAATTATGACATTGAAAGTACGACAGAACAAATATGGAATTATGTAGTCAACAAAAATGTGTTAAACAACCCAGAATATGTTTTTGATTATCTTTACTCTCTACACAACTGACTGTTTCTTGCCATATTACATGAATTTTGCCTCACTCCTAATCACTGCTTAGTAAGGGGTAGTTGCTAAGTTTAGGTATTGGTTAGGATTAAGGTTATAGAATATGGTCATGCAGAATAAATGAATGCAGTCTAGTGCAGTCAGGTATCTGTATTTTGATATAGAAGTAAAACCTTAGAGGCTGCAACAAGCTGTGCAGTGCTAGCAGCAATCTCGTGAGAGCAGACGATCAACTCCTCATACTTCCCAGTGTGCAACACCACTTTATCAGCAGAATCACTGTTACAAAGGGAAAGCATAGATTCATTAATAACAACAAAAACTACAATGCACTCCCTCAAGTTGATATGCAAATTTTGAGCTCAAACACAAATGTATTTGAAATAGGGTTTGAAAATACAAATAAATGTTTTTGAAATCTTTTTTGTTGTTGTTTTTGACCCATATAAGAACATTCTAATTGAAGTTTATGATTATCTCACAGATATTAAAATAAAATTTTGATGCCACAGCACAAAGACTAGACTAGACTAACTAAAAAGTAAATAAATTAAAAGCAATAAAAAAAAAAAAATTCACTTTTTTTTTCCACATTTTCTCTACTTGAATGGTTTGAAATTGCTTGAAATGTTTAAATTGGCAAAAGATGTTTCTACTCTGGTGGCTGAAACATCAAATAGAGAATGGTTGCTGGTCAGCGAGAAATAAAAATCAGTAGTGTTGCTGCTATAGTAGCACTATGCAACTGGTATTGTGATAACTACAAAACTTGCAAAAAGTTTATTGAAACTTTAGTTCAAGATGGTCCTGGCTCTTTGAAACAAAAAATAATTTCTAAAGCAGATTACAAATAACATTCTTGAACATTTTTTATTATATTTTTAACTTTTTTTTAGAAGATCAAAATCGTGGAAAGTTCCTCTTAACAAATTTTAGACCACTCAAGGCAGAATGATGCTGGTAAACAGTAGCAAAGATACATACACCATCTGTGTCGCACCCCATCCTACAGCTTTGGATGCAGAAATAAGACCCTCTGTCCAGCGAGAGTTACGAGCATAAAACTCTCTCACTGAAGCTGCTCCCTTGAAAGATAAACACCAGCAATGCATGTTAAGGTATCACTTAGTTAACGTTACTCAACTGAAATAAAAATATATAGATTTGTATTTAGAAAAATGCATATTAGAAACAGACTGATACACATTCAAACTGACTTTAAAAGTACAAATTAAGGTTACTAAGGATAACAAAGATAAAACAAAAATGAAAAAGGATAATAATCGTATTTTAACAATTTACCCTTCCACTCTCCACAATCTCCTTCTGCAGGTCTGTGGATGCCAACACCAAAAGACGAATGGCCTGCAGGATATTAACAATCATTTATATATATTTCATATATTACGCAGTACTCACTGTAATTGCAATGTAACAAAGACAAAAAGCTGCAAAGGTTTAAAATAAAATATAGCCTCACAGATAAAGTATTTTTTTTGTATATATTCACTAAATAAACATACCAATGTAGTAAACAGAGTACCAAATGTTAAATTCAGTCATCTATAATTACATTAAATGCCATTAATCATACCTTCATAAGGTCAGTGCAGCTATTTAGGATTCTTGAAGAAAAAATATTAGAAGACAAAATGCATATGAATGAAAGCACAAATGTATTCTGAATATTAAATGAGTGACAATTTAAAATTAACTATTGTTTTTTTTTTTTTTCTATCAACTGGTTACTGGCCTACAAAAACACTGACCTCTCATTGACCTCCAGTTTCACTCCTGTTGTGTCCTTCCTGGTCTGATTCATCATTTCCTGTAGAGTCAAACAATTAAAACCAAGATCAAAACAATAGCAAAAGCCAAGATATTTATTATGAAGGAAAAAAATAATTCCATGATTTTTACTGGACTTTAATGATTCTAGCATTTTCTATGATATTTCCAGGCCTGAAAATCTTTTTTTTTTCTTTCTTTCTTTCTACTGAGTGTTTCATGACATAATTTTTTTTTTAAGCGTTCAAGTTCAAGCGTGTGCTAAATAAGAATGTAAATCGTTTATCAGTCCAAAACCAATTGCAATGTTTGTCAAAATAATCATAACGGCGTATAATATAGTTTTGTAATAAAGTCTAATTTAACCTTGTTTTGCAAATCCAGATAGTTTAAAACTCACAGTGCTAGTGGACAATTGTTAAACATTGTTTAATCATAACAGTTTGGGAAGGTATCTTGTAGGATTAATTAGGTCCATCATAGAGGAAAATTTAAGTCCAAGTTCAATTCAAGGCACACTAAAGTCACAAAAAAACGTCTCGGTTACATATGTAACTCTCGTTCACTGAAGGAGGGAACAGAGAATTCCCATCAGTGATGACAAATTGTGATATCACTAGAGAGACCAATCCACATTATTGCATGGCAGCTTGCACGGCAGCTCAGTGGTGGTACAGCAATTGTGGCGACGGGACATGAAGAGTCCATTCCCTCCTTCAGGGAGAAGGGATTACATATCTGCTGAAGGAACTGGCTCTTTCGTGTCCTTTGCCAGTAGGAATGCGATTTCTGCACCCAAGACAGCCTTGCCTGAAGTGAACCAGATGCCTCTGAACTTGGGGGGATGCTGGGGCAAACTTAATCGTGTAGCAGAGTCTGATAGTCCGCAGTAGCCACCGAGACATACTAGGGAGCGCTAACCAGGCTCTGAGAGACGGTGCCACAGGATTCTCAAAGGATTCTCCACCCCCAGCCTTCCTCTGGGGGTGGTGCAGCCCGTCTGAGGACCTCTTGCACTTGCACTTACCGCCAGGTTTGGCGGGGGCCTGGCTGGGCTGGCGGACCTGCCTACGACCGGCTCCACGACGCTGCATGGTGGAAGGCTGCTGCTGCATGGGAAAGGGTCAGCCGCATGGGTGCAACCACAGCGAAGAGCAGGCTGAGGGGCTGCAGCTGGGATGGAAGCAGCAGGTTTCCTCAAGTGCAGGATGTGTTTAATCGCCTCTGTCTGCTTCTGTGCTGCTGAGAACTGCTGGGCGAAGTACTCAACAGTGTCACCAAAAAAGCTTGTCTGAGACACCGGAGCATTCAGGAACTGAACCTCATCATGCTCCTTTATGTCGGCCAGACACAGCCAGAGATGGCGCAACTGGACCACTAAAGTGGACATCACACGACCAAGGGACTGTGTGGTCACCGTAGTAGCTCGAAATGTGAGGTCTGTCACAGCACGCAGTTTCATGTAGAACTGGCAGGTCATGACAACCATCATCCACAAGCCCTGTAAACACTGCCAGTTAACCCTCTGGCGTATACGCGTAATGAGGCATCTTCTCCTGATAACTCCGAAAAGAACTTAAATTACACTTTCAGTTTTGATCGTACAGATAAGAGCAATACATCCATCAAATTTGTGAAGGGTCTACTTTTTTGTATACAGACATAATAACAAAATTTTTTACATTTATAAAATAAAGATAACAAACAAGGTGTGTTTTCTGGAGCCTTTGTCTGCGGTGATCTTCATCTACAAACGCGTCATTAGAGCTGTAGTCAAGTCCAGCTTTGTCGAATCCAAGTCAAGTCCAAGTCTAGGAATAGTCGAGACCGAGTCCAAAGAGGTTCGAGTCCAAGTCAAGTCCAAGTCCAAAATTTTCGAGTCCAAGTCAAGACCGAGTCCAAATGAGAGAAAAAAGGCTCTTCTTCAAGACCACACACTTAACTACTGATAATGTATGTGATGCGAGAGACAGCATCTCTCTTATTCTAAGAAAATAATTTGACATTATTATTTGTAATGATCAAAAAGCATTTGCAAAGTAAAAACTCTGTATGACAGGGGTCTCCAAACTACATCCTGGATGGCCAATGTCCTGAAAAGTTTAGCTCCAGCTGGCCTTAACACACCTGGAAGATTAGTGTGTCTAGTAAGAGCTTGATTAGATGGTTCAAGTGTGTATAATTAGGGTTAAAGCTAACAGGGGCGTTACACAAGATCCCGGGCCCTATTCATAGGCAGTCCATGAAAATATCCAGGTAAAATAAAATATATTTCAGATTCATACTTTTCAAGGGTCCTCTCTTCCTTTGGGGCCCTGGTAATGAACACTGGTTTTACCCCCAGTCCGACCCTGGGAGCTAAACTATAAAGGACACTGGCCCTCTAGAGCAAAGTTTGGAGCTGTAAGGTCAAATAATTTGTATGTACTTTATTTTCATTTTATTTACGTGGTCAAAAATGTATATGACTGATGCCTTGGCACAGTGCACAGACACACGCAAAGCTCGGGATATGACAAATGCGCACAGCAAGGCTAGAAGGCATACGTTTGGCTCTACTGGGCATGCGCACATAAATACAGTGACGTTTTTGTCATACTATACTAGTGTTTGCATAGACTAGTCGAGCGCTGTCGGAAACAATCGACTACTCCAGCATGCATTAACCATAATGCATACAAAGTGTTGGCAAGTACGATGTGAATTTTAGAATTACAATATTGCGTGGAGCTGTTACTATATGACCTTATCTATGTTACATGTAAAAAATAAAATATGTAATAATTAGGGTTGTACCTGAAGCCGAATGCCTTATTCGGAATGGCTTAAAAAAACGAAAAACGGACAAGGAATAATTCTGCCTGAATACTCGGCTGAAGCTGACACAGTCTGGTGTTTGCTAGATAACAGGTGAGCCAGGGGATCAGCGCCAGAAGTGAATGAATGTAAACTTTATGAGTGAAAAGAGAGCAAATCAAACACCGCATTGTTGTCTCCTCTCTGTTTATCTCTCAGAAATCAGAGCGTTGCAAGAGTAATTTTACCTATAACAATACATCATACACGTCATATTATTTGTATATATTTAAAAGGCAATGGTTTAAAGCTTAGGCTACGATGTGAAACGAATGAATAAGCACAGCGCGCTCACCAATCAAACAGCAGCGTTGCGCGTATCAGTCTCTCAAAAACCAAATCAGTTCAAGAGTAGGCTATAATCAGCTTAGATACAGATACCTTGTCTACTTGTCCTACATGTTTGCATCTTTACCTTTTGCTGGTTTGCGCGGCACACACATCTGTTAAGTGAAGTTCATTAACATAAAGACTCGCTCAAGTGTTCTGTTCTGCGTAATGAAAATGTGCGCATTGAATGGATTCAGTCGTGTTCAAATGATCACTTAACGTTTGTCATGGCATCTCTCTGCTTGCATGATAAATATTATTTTAAAAATTAATAATTATTTTAGTTTAACACGACATACTTGTTCAGTGATAACTACGAAAAAATATATAGAAAGTCATAAGGGTCTTATCAAGTAACTGTATGATGTTGTATCCGAATGCAGATACGAAAAGTGTTGTGATTGTCACAGATACAAATACTGGCTGTTACATGAAAATTAAATATGTAATGTCATAATTATAAAGTTTTTAAAATTTACATATGTAATTGTTGCATAAGGCTATACATGAATATGTGTTGATTGATAAAAAAAAAAAAAAAACTATTTAATGTGTTTTCATTTACAATAGCATGAACCACGAGTAGTCTAGTAACTCAAGCATTTTTTTCTTTAAAAAATCTACTAGCAGAAATCAGTAGTCTTGCAACCCCTATACTGTACAACAATAATTAGTATTTCATTATTGTAAAGGGTACGTTTAAGGCTATCTGGGTGTAGATGTAAATAAAACACAATCTAACAGGTAGAAAATTAAATTAGAAACATCTAAACTTTTCAGGTCGCAGCACGTGCACCGCTGGTCATGCACATCCTTTCCTGGAACAATACTGAAAGCAAAGCCAAGATGGAGAAACAGATGATCATAGCTGTACAAGGATAGCCATTTTGTAAATGAATATATTAGCAGAGTTAATACAAGGGATGTTTAGTGCTGGAAATCCATTTATTCTTTGCTGAAACGTCTGCGTCATCATGAAGAGCGAGTCATGGTTGCCCAGCAACAGCAGACGCCACTGGAGCGCGAGCGCAGATTACAGAGTGCTTTGGAAATAAGGAGAGCAGCGCGCCTAGCGTTTTCCACACGTTTTCAGTCGCGAAATCATGCAAATGTGTTTTTGTTTTGAAGGAGAATTTTTTTTTTTTTTTTTGCTGGACTCGGTCGAGACCAACTAGAAGACTTGGCGAGTCCAATGGCCAAGTCCGAGACAAGTCCGAGTGCAAATGCAAAGAGTCCGAGACAAGTCCGAGACGACAGAAAAATGTCTCGAGTCTGGACTCGACCGGACTCGAGCACTACAGCCCTACGCGTCATTAAAATGAACTGTAACTCAGTGAATACTCAACGAAGAGACATGAGGTATATATCTATAGAAAGCTTGACATGTCTACCATATTTTTTGGACTATAAATCACACCTAAGTATAAGTCACATCAGTAAAAAAAAAAAATGCGTCATGAGGAAAAAAAAACATAAGTCGCACTGGACTATAAGTCACATTTATTTAGAACCAAGAACCCAGAGAAAACATTAGCGTCTACAGCCGCGAGAGGGCACTCCATATTTTCAGTGTAGGTTACAGGTAATGTTTTCTCTTGGTTCATTTCTCTCGGTTCATGTCAAATTAATTTTGATAAATAAGTCGCACCTGACTATAAGTCGCAGGACCAGCCAAACTATGAAAAACGTATAGTCCAGAAAATACGGTACTTTTTAACTAAGCAAGTGCTGCCGAAAACAAACATTCTGTGATAAAGTAATTCATATAAAAAAACACGATGTCCGTTTTCCACATCTCCCTTCATTATATCTAATTATATTATAGATGAACGAGCTATTCAGATTATGTTTCACTGAAGCGTGCGGCTTGAATACGCCCATGCAAAAACGCAGTGCGACTGTTCAAGTTTTTTTTATTTTACTGTTTGCTTCGCGATGAGAGGAATAAGACAATTCACCCCAAAAAGATGTGATTACCTCAGGATTTTAGATTTGGATTTTAGAATGAAGTGCTTTATTCAGCAGAGATCATAAACGAGTAAGTCTTTTATTTATCTATATACTTGTACTAGTTTTCAAACACCGTGTAAACATGCTACTAGGTAGACTTTTTGCCTTTAGTTAAACTATAATTCCTGACTTATTCTTGTATAATCAAGTGAAACATTATGAAGTTTCAATAACAATATACACCACTACTGTAGGTAAGGAATGTACTGTACATTGTCATTCCTTACCTTCTTATTTGTATTTTTTATTCTTTTACTATTTATTATGTTTATTGTTCTGTCGATGTCATTCTGTTGCACTGCGGAGCTCCTGTCACGAAAACCAATTCCTTGTATGTATAAACATACCTGGCAATAAAGCTCGTTCTGATGCTATACCAATCAAAAGCTTGATTTAAATAATATAAATGTAACAAATAAATGTAACTGTAACACATGTAATAAACAATGGGGTTCTTTCAATTTATCCAAAAAAAAAAAAACCTGAAAAAAACATTATTATTAATAATAATAATAATAATAATAATAATAAATGTTTTTTGGTTTGTAGAAAATCAGATTGAAAATAAAAATTAACTGCACTCGCAAGTGGATACTAAATTATGTTGTGAGATAATTAAATATATTCCAAATAAACTACAAACATAAAATCTATACATTTATTTTGTCCTATCATTCTATTTTTAATGTAACTCTTCCCTCTCAGTCACAAACCTGACTGAATGCCTCATTATACAGCTCATTATGTGGGCCTTTGTTTTCTCAGGTGTAAATCACAATGATATTCATGATTGTTGACGCCTACTCACATATGACTTTTACCAACAAAAAGTGTCTTAGAAAATTTTAATCAATATATTGTTTTCTGTGAGTGAGCAAGATGATTTTCACATAATTTTGAAAACTCTCAAAAAACACAATCTTGAACATAAATGCTGCTCACATATTATTATAGCCCAGTTTGTGCTGATTACAGTGAGATTAGACTTTAGCCATTTAGATGTTTATAAGCAACTGAAAAAAAAATCACAAATGTCAGGGTATGACAAAACTTCTCCAGGCACCAAAAATACCCCTAGACCTCAGAGGGTTAAGCCTGAATAATACAGGCCCATGAGGAGAGAGACAGATCACCTCGCAGAGTGGCAGCGGCTATAGAACACTGTTGCATGGCTCAAAGCTAATAAATGGTAGTACGTTTACAGCCTACAAAAATTGCTAATGTCTAAGTGTTGCCGTCTTCTCCTACTACCTCTTATTCCAGTATATCCAAATTTTTTGGTACTGCAGTTTCAAATTTTGTGCAACTTGACCTTACTTTAATTGTTACAGTGGTTTGAGGAATAAAAACTACTACTTTCATGCGTCCCCCCCTACATACAGAATTGTTTTGAGCATCTGTATCCAGCAGTTGTTAAAATAATAGGTAATGGTGTTGTTCCAGCTGCAGTAAAAATGACTGCTGTTACCCCTGTAATTAAGAATCGAAACTTAGACTTGGGTCATTTAAAAAGCTCCCGACCTATTTCCAATCTGGCATCCCTCCGGACTAATATATAATTTTATGATTTAATGAACAAGTACATTTTAAATTATTTTTTTTGTAATTTAGTTTTACAGCAGTAAATTGATAACTATTACCAAAAGCGATTTCATTCTTAACATGAATTTAGAAGAAAATAATGGAATATAAGACTTAATTGAACTTAAGCTTGACCTTAAAAGACTTGACAAATTTAATCAGTGACAAAATACTTGAAACTTCACTGAGACTGTACGGCAGTGATTTGAGAATATGTCTATGCTTTGAAGTTTCAATTTAATATAAAAGCTGCACAATATGCTTCAATAAAAAGTTGTCATAATACAGGAAGGTTTTACCAGCTGCTTTTCTGTGTCTAATAGAGCACTTTGTACCCTTTATACTCACATCAATTCTCCTGACAGCCTCCTCAATAGCAGCAGAGGTAGCAGCCATTTCTTTATCCACCACGTCACCCAGCTCGTCCTTACCAACATCTAACCCTTTTGGCCTCAGATCCTGCACAAGAAAACAAAATAAATAAATAATCCCAGACAGAGAGGGGGAGAAGAGAGTGAGAGAGAAAGAGAAAGATAGAGAGAGAGAAAGAGAGAGAGAGAGAGAAACCCAGAATAATTGGAGTAAAATAATATGTAAATGTTATGAATAATTAAATATGTATATGTACCTATTTTCTGGACTATACGTCGCACTTTTTTTCATAGTTTGGCTGGTCCTGCAACTTCTAGTCAGGTGCAACTTATTTATCAAAATTAATTTGAGATGAACCGAGAGAAATGAACCACGGCTGTGGACGGTAATGTTTTCTCTTGTTCCTTGGTTCTAAATAAATGCGACTTACAGTCCAGTGCGACTTATATATGTTTTTTTTTCCTCGTCATGACGTATTTTTGGACTGATGCTACTTATACTCAGGTCGACTTATAGTCCAAAAAATACGGTATATAAAGTATGTATCTATGTATAAAGTATTAATACAGTATGTATATAAAGTCCTGGATATTGGGTTGGTTGTTATGGCTAAAAGCAAAAAAAAAAAAAAGTTACAAAAAGAAACAAAGCAAAACAGCAACCTACATAGTAGACCGCAAGTTTTGGAATTGAGCTTGTGCATCTCCTTGCACCTCACCTGTCCTATTCTAAGAATCTTCTGCACTGCTGCTTGAATCGAGGTAGGATCAGCCCCCTTTAGAGATGCTTTTGATTTAAGATTCCTAAGATACTGCAGGCTCTGGGTGGCACAAGTTTTACAGTGCTCCGTCAAACCTATTGAGAAAGAAATGCATATAAACATGCTAATACAAATACAAAAATATACTCCTTAGGTAGTTCTATAAGAGGGAATTTCATGAAAATATGTTCAGGTTCACATTTCACCCTGAAAAAAAAATAACCACCAACACTCATCATAAAGAAAATAAAGCTCGTCAGACCTGTGGCAAAATACAACAGGATACATCCAACATGATTCAGTACATCTCAGTGCCTTACAGAAACATAATTAAATCCATATTGTGCAGTACATTATATGAATAAACATGTAAATGAATTATAATATTGATACAAAGACCAGAAATATCAATGTAATACTGTTGGGCAAAAAAAAACAACAACTTGATATTATCAATGTGACTGTATGCAAAAATGTCTTGGTTAGGTATGGTTACCCTCATTTCCTGATGAATATTAATTAATACATTTTATAGTAGATCATTAAGAGGAACATTAGTTCCTCTTATCATTTTAAACAATATATAATTTTAAACAATATTTTAATTAATATGAATTATATTTATTTATAAAATAAAACGTAAAAATAATTATTTAGATTTTGGAGTGAAATGTCACCTGAATATGTTAATGTTTTTTGTGAGATTCATCCAAAAAAAAGCACATAATCTGCATATAACAAAACACTATCCACAATCTATGGCAACAGAGCTGTGGGTTTGTGCATATGTAAGTGTGTGCTCTTACGGTCAGCGTCGTCAGTATGAGCCATGTGTGCCGTCGCACTTCCACTGATTATTGTGTCAGCAGTAAGATGTGAAAACTTAGTAAGAGCCCTAACGAGACTCCCAGCATCTGATCCAAAAACAAAGGAAACAAGAAATCACATACAAGAATAAAAAGAACATGCACACAAACAAAATGCTTAAAGAGAGATGGAGAAAGAGACAACATACCCCTCATTTTCTTCACATACTCAGAGTGGCCCACTTGCAGCTTATCAATGGAGTTGAGCGTAGCCTCTGCTCGGCTAATAAGGTAATCTAGTGACAGTCAAGTTGAGAATATTTAACTAAAATCATGCAGATCATCCACAAAGTCAATAATTGTTGAAGTTTTATTTTGATGGGGGGCACTACCTGGGGAGCTGGAGGAGCTGATGTGCAGGGGGTCATCTAGTGTAGCAACAGCATCCTGAATGATGTTCTCAGCCTCAGTGACTGTTGCCTGCAGCAGTGCAAACTGCTCATCCAGCAACTTCTGCTGCAGCTGCTCTTCGTGAGTTAACTACAAACACATCGTGAACAAAGCTACTTGATCACAGTGCTGGTATATGGGTATAAAGCTACAGTGGTCCCAAAATAGGGATGTCACAATAATACTGCAATATCTCACATCCTTAAGCAAAGGCTACAACCATAATTGTATCTAAACTAAAATTAATTACTAAAAATTTGGAGACTTGACAGATTCAGTGTGGCATGCCAAGTTGATCGATATGCAGTTTTCCCATATCGCTCGTTTTTGGGGTCACTATTTTGAATTTTGCAGAAAAATATTATCTATGAATGCACTGATGTTCGTAAATGAAACTTACATTGCCACTCGGTGACAATAGAATACAACAAAACATGAAATTGGCTCTGAAACTAAAGAACCACTGGTCCGATTGACTGACTCATGCAGTGTTTTTGTCTGATTTGCTATAATAGTCCATGATGAGAGTTGTGTACCTTTAGAAACATGGCCGCCATTCTGAAATTGTATGTCTGAAATGCTTTGGCATATTCTATGAGGAACTCTAAGTTTCAGGACAGCCACCATATGGTCAAAAAAGCATGGGCAGAATAAACTGATGTTGTTTGATTTGTTAATTAAGAATGGTTAAATAAAGAATCAACATTGGGACATTTTTTTTCATCACTATTCGACAAGTAGATAAATAGATGTGGTTGCCATAGTACTATAGGTGGTTGCTATGTGGTTTCAAGGGTGTCTGGATGATTGCTAACGCAATGCTAGGATGTTTTGAGTTGGCAGTCACTAATGGTCAGTGTTCAGCTCTATAAAATATAATGACTTGGATAATTGATTTATTTTAAAAACAAAGTTACAAACAAGTAAATTTGTAACATTACAATCAATCTACGGCTTCATTAGTATTATACAAAAGACAAAAAATTTGATCCGTCCATACCTTCTCTCTGAGTTTGCCTTGTAATTCTCCCAGCTCCTTGATGGTTCGGTCACGTTCCTGCTGTAAAGAATACTCTTTCAGCTGAGCTTCCTTCATCAGGGAGGAGAGATCGACATCTTTCTTACTTATAAACTGTGTTAGCTTATCCTTTTCTGCCTTAAGTGCAGCCACAGAGCTGTTCAGCTGCTCTCCTGCCTAAAGGAAATAAACCAAATAAAAAATATATAATTTTAGAAATATATTTACAGCATGGATATACAGCAAATAAAAAAATATGTGTGTGTGTGTGTGTATATATATATATACACATACACACACCTGCATAAATATTGCATTTTTAGAAAAAATACATACAACTGCGGCATCTGCAGGCAAAATTGATAAAACTTTAAGAAGAACACTATGCAAACAAAAAGTTTGAAACTCATTTGAAACTGCTTAAGGAAGGAAGATAAACAGGCATTCTTTTCCTTTTTTCTTTTTTGATGTTTCATTTTTACCTAAGATCTAACCTGTTGAGACAGTCATACACGAATGTGGAATTTCATATGTTGGACTTACTTTTTTTTTTTATGAAATAAGTGTAATAAGTATGATATTTTGCTTTAGAATGTACTGAAGTATACGTTTTTCCTACAAATAAATAAATAAATTAAATTCCAAGTACAGATACTTGAAAAATGTACTTAAGCACAGTATCAAAGTAAAAAAAAAAAAGTTTGTTACTGTCCACCACTGAGGCCTATAAATTCCCAATGCTTTTAAAAGGCCAACATAAGATCCCACATACACCTTGAACTCTTGACAAATGCCAGCACTGAACCAACATAGACATCTCTCTACGTCATGATGTAAATACCCACCACTTTAAAATCATAGAGCCTTCAATTAGAGAGGGCTTTATCTCAGTTATTTGAAATGAAAGACAAGAATCAATCAAGGATCTCTATATTCAAAAGGCAAGACCCAAAGCTTTCACATTTCCAGCTGGGGATGCCACAAGCGGTGCCAAGCTTGGATAAGAGATATTTTTGGCAGCATTGAAAATCACTCTATTTTATAGTGAATCCCACATAGACCTCCGAGATTTTTTTTTTAACCCCCCCACCAAGCAGTCAGTAAAATTATGTGTTTGTGGGCGGGGTCATGTTGTTCGCTGCCGTCAAACATGGGAAATATGCAAACCCCGTAAGAGAAGTGGGATTCGAATTACTAATGACTCGTTTAGGCCATAGAGAGTAGACCCCGAAGCCGCCGCCAGGTGCCGCCATTTGCGCCATTTAGAATTTCAGCTGCCGCCAGCCAATAATTTCCTAAGGCAAATTGAGCCGCCATCTGATAAAGTTTGGCTGAGCCGGCTAGAATTATTTGCATCAAATAATTATTCTATCACATAGAGACATACACACACGAAATATATAAACAATACACGAGATCTATTTTCCCCACTGGTTTCATAACAGCACAGTCTTGTGCTCGTTGCTACAATACACAGACTCACAGTGAATTGACGACCAATTAAAATTGCTCGTTTTCCATACAGAAGAAGCCATGCATTTTTTCGCACTGTGGTGAAATGGCGGAAAGAAGCAAGCAAGGTAATTTTGATCTCACTTCTCACATACTTTCCTAATTCCTACTTACTTTTTTTTAACTTAGTCCTACCCAGACTTTTGTTAAATCTTCAGGGCACGGTTGCACAAACACCTGAATCAAAGATTGATGTTATGAACCAAATATTCTGGAATGGAGAGATTTATAGCACTGAACGTGATATTACTGCAGCAACAAACCACCGTTTCCACATTGCTAATTCACGGCGCATGCTTCAGTGTACATTGAAGTGAAATGTGCAAAACTTTGTTCAAAATAATACTAATAAGAGTGTGTGTTTATATTAAGGCAAGACACGGCAGGCAAAAACATCGTTTTTTTTTTTTGGTCAATTTTGAGATTTTTGGATATTTGTCTTCAATAACATGTCTTCTTTCAGACTTTTGGTGAAAAAAGTCCAAAATACACATTTAGGTCTTTATTTTACTACACTTCGTCTGTTTGCATCTGTAGATTTCTCATAAATTCAACAAAAGTTTGCGTTCTTAATCAATATACTTCTCCGCGATCTCTGCCGTCACCCTATCATTACATGCACCGTTAGGAACCTCTCTCTCTTCTGTACAATCCTGTTGGTCTCCTTTCACCGGCCCCTCCCCCAGAACTGCCATTGTCCAATCACACATCACAGCTCCGACAAACATCGACTCCAAGCAAGATGGTGAAGCAGTGCGCCCATGGCATTTGTAAATCGGACACTAGATACCCCGAGAGATTGTCTGGAGGAGTTGTGTTCTTTCCATTTCCAAAGCCGAAAACACAATGTGAGCGGTGGCTACAATGGATAAAACAGTGTGGACGGCCCCACTCCCAGTTAAATGCGTCGAACATTACAGATAATAAAATAAAATGGATATCTGAATGCCTTATATTTTATTTTATGTATTTAATTGTATTATTTTATCTGCTATGCACCTTTTAAGCCAAAGCAATTTTCTATTTGTGAATTCTGTTCATTAACAATGGAAATAAAACATTCTGATCCTGATTCTCAAAACAACAGAGAAATGTTAGTTAGCTTTGAATGGCTTTGACACAAATGTAGGTTTAGCTAGCTAAAATACCCCTTGTATTTGAACAAAATCGCTACTCGCAATATACAATAATAGACCATAACATATGAAAGAGTATGATCAGCATGACTGGTCCACAAGGCGGTGCTAGTTGCATTTGAGGTACAGGTCATGGGGTTTCTCAGATTTCGCTTGAGACCGGTAAGCATTAGCCTCGATAGTAGTCGTGTCTCCTTCATTGCGCATTTTAATATTTTGAATGTATCCCTCCACTGCATACTGTAACCCCTTTTGCCTCGATCTGGATGATATCGCGGAGGTATTGCTCCAAAAAGGTCACTGACACGCACTGGTATACCTCTTCCCGACATGGCAATATGTCGCGCTGGTCGTGCTTGACCATTTGTTTGTCAGAGGTAGCAACAGTAACTAAGGGGGGCGGGGCTCGGCGAAAGGCTAATTGGCTGATGATAAATCTTTAAAGCCCATTTTCTCAAAATGACCTTTCTCTCATACTCCAAGTCCGAAATCTCCACTTCAGTTGTACCTAGTTATATTATGAAGACATTAACAGAGGGATTTGTAAATATATTATTCCTAGCCTGATATATAACATTGTATTCCAAAAAAACATGGCGAAAATAATTTTTTAAGGCTATTGACAGTATATTCTGATTTACAGGATAACAAAAGTAGATATCCATAAATCCCTCTGTAATTTTTTCCCCATTTAATATGTGAACACAATGATTTTTTTTTTTTTAACCTGGCTTTATCCAATACTCAGATTTCATTTTTTAAAATATATGCAGATTAGCAGATATTTAATTAGATATTGCCTAATTTGCATTGTGAAATGCATTGTAGGCTATTTGAAAATGTTTAATAGCATACAGACTACAAAATAAATATGTGCATACGTTGTGAAAGTAAAATCTGGTGTTTTCTTTATTACATTGTATTGCATTTTGTAGAAATATAGTGTAAGCCATGCATTGCTTGGAAAGATCGAGATCTAGTTAATCAGTATAACATAGACATCTTTAGACATGAAGTGGCAGCTTCAGCCATTTGCAGCTATGAAAAGTTTGGCGGCTAGAGCAGCCATTTAGGTCTTGGCTGAGCCGGCTAGCCAGCCAATAACTTCATCAGCCAGCCATTATTCTTAAAACAAATGGCTTCGGGCTGTAGTAGAGAGTCAATTCTTTATTTTGTGAGACAATAACTTATATGCAGGCTTCGTTTACACTGCAGGTCTTGATGCCAAATTCTAATTTGTTGCCTATATCAGATGTTTTTGGATGTCCGTTTACAAGTTCTTTCAATTGTGACCCATATCCGATTCATGTGTTTACACTTGCCATAGCGCCATACATCGTGCATGCGTTACTGTCATTTACTGCCTCCACATGTGCTTCCTCATGAGAATAATATGACTTGTGCTGACTAAAGTCAAAATGAGCAATTAAGACATTTTTTGGGGGGAAAATGAAATTCTCCATTAAAAAACCTTAAATGTGATTTATGATTTGTTGGAATATGACAAAAAACGAGTCACCCATTTGAATTCGATAGTGAAGCCCTCCGTATTTTCTTATTATTAATTACTATATTAATAATCACAATACAGCTATTTTTTTATTTTTGCTATTATAAATAAGAACAGATGCACAAAAAAAACAGTACAAGTAGCCTAGAAAGAAACAAAAAATGCATTACCTTTATTTTTTTATATCTAAACTAATGTATGCATGTACAAAAAAAAACTAATGTAAAAATAACTTGTGTGTTCATTACAAATAAATTAATTAAAACTACAAAAGCCATTCAGTGTAGTGCAGCGAGTGATGCAGTCTTTTCTTTTGGTAGATTAGCATTATGATAATGATACAGATGACCTATACTGTAATGCATGGATCTAATATAATGTTACACATCAGATGTTTTCCCCCAACAGTTCCCCAAGCGTTCACTTAAGACAGAGCAGATTATGTTTGCGTGAATTCAGAAATACTGTAATTCTGGTGTATTTATTGGGATCGCATGCCGTCAGAAGCGATGTTATTTGCACGCACTTCGGATGACAGTCAGTGAGAGAAGTGAGTGGAGAAAAAGTATAAATACTTTTTTTTTCCCTGTAGGTCAAAATAGCCTGTTCGAATTTAGTCATTTTGCCAGCACGGGTCACATATGACTTCATTAAACCTAATAACGTACAGAACGCAGTGCCTCTGAAAATCTGATCTCCCTGTTTACATGGCAGTTGCATTGGCACATATCTAATTAGATCAGATTTATTTCCATATATGAATGTATTTGACATGGCATATAGAAGCACTTTAATTTCTCTTATCAATCAATGACACGGAACCAACGAAGTCCATAAAAACAGTCCAGTCGGTGCTTTCCAAACTTACTGGAGACATTAGTGTGGCCTCATCAGAACACACTTTCCCTTTTTAACTACTGCAGAATAAACTACAGGGGATATTTAATCCTTGCCAAGTGTTCCTGAGGTGATTCATGTAAGCACAAACTCAAAATATCAATTTGTCCTCTATTTTCTTCTCTCTATTATCACAAGGCATACATTTCTGCACCACAAACTCACTGAAAAACCACATTTAAACAAAAAACAAACAAATGCACCAACACGTGGTGTAGCTGTTAGTTGCCTCATGCACAGCAACATTACCACATTGGATCACTAGTCTGAGGAAGTAGCCTATATCTTCCACCCTCAACCTGTACCTCGAGAGAAGATTTTCTCCAAGATTCAACTAATCTGGTTCTGTCGCTCAGAGACAGATGCTTGTTCTGAGCCTAAAGAAGAATACACTGTGCTAACTTACACATGGGTTACAAATGCTTACCACTCTTGCTGCTAATGTAAGAGACCATCTCAAATGTCTGGAAAGAAACGGCTAGAGAGGCAGACATCGTCTCCAGGAAATGTGTGTGTCATGTGAAATGATTGCCCTTGCAGACTTTGTAGAATGAACAACCTTCGTAAACTGCATCTCAATCTACTGATGAGGCATCTCTCAAAATCTTCAACTGTTGATCCACCTCTAGATCATTCTCATATGAAGCAGGCCTAATGATACCACAGCCACTGCCATGAGACACAAAAGCTGGACTTACAGACTTGAGAAATTTCCTGTCTTTCTGGATGGTTCAGAATATGAAAAAATTGCAGGTGATGATCATCACAACTTGCATCACCAGCCTCGCTCCATTTGCACGGCTCTTGGCCCCGCCCCACTAGTCAAATTTTACTTTGGACTAAACCTTTTTAGTGATACTATTTGGCACTGGATAAAATTTAATCATATTCAATTGTCCTGAATTGTTCTTCATTCTTTTCAACTTTTTTATTATTTTGGCAACAAGAAGCTCAGTATTAAAGAAGCCATCATATCTGTACAGCACAATGTGTCTTTTTTCGTCCAGCACAATGTGAGCACAGTGTGATTTTGTTGTCAATCTTTTTAAACAGCCTTCATTACACTTGTGTTGTTTTAAAGGAGTCCTATTATGCTTTTTCACTTTTTGAATTTTAGTCAGTGTGTAGTGTGTATGTTTGGGCATAAAAAGATCTTCAAAGTTACAAAGTCCACTCCAAAGGGAGATATTTTGTTGAAAAAAAATCCCTTTTTAAGAGCTACAACAAATGACTCATTTGGACTACAGCGTTGTTTTCTGGGGTTTTGTGATGTCACAAAGCAGCCAATTAGAATACCATAAAAATAATTTGAATAAATCAAATGTTTGGGGGGTGGGGAGGGACGAGGTCATAGTCAGACAAGATGACGAAGAATATATTATTTTTTTTTATAAATTGCTGAAAGTACAATACTGGACAATGATGCAATCTGCATAATTTACACTTCAATTATGAGACATTCTGAAAAATGAATTCAGTTGTATAAGCTTCACTGCAAGTGTGATAATTTTAGAATTAAAGAACAATAAACATAATACCGTTGCACTTATCTGTACATAGTAAATTATATTTAAGCGGTTGTTGACACTGTATCTAAAATGTGACTTTGGACCACAGAATCAGTCTTAAGTCGCTATTGTTTTTAGCAATAGCCGAAAAAACATTGTATGGGTCAAAATTACAGATTTTTCTTATATGCCAAAAATCATTAGGATATTAAGTAAAGATCATGTTCCATGAAGATATTTAGTAAACTTCCTACTGTAAATATATCAAATCTTAATTCTTAATGTTTCGCAGTATTTAGATGATTTTGAACCCTCAGTTTTCAGATTTTTAAATAGTTGCATCTCAGCCAAAAATGTCTGATCTTAATAAATCATACATCAATGAAAAGCTTATTTATTCAGCTTTCAGATGATGTATAAATCTCAGTTTCGAATAACTCACACCTAAGACTGGTTTTGTGATCCAAAAAACACCATTACCGTTACCAACTAATATGTCTTGCAATATCCAGGCGTGCAAAGGTTCTGTGTGATCCTCTTGTTCAATATTCTCGGCAACTAAATTCGGATCAAATTGATAAGGCAATATCATATTGGGACAGCTAACCAATCACAAAAAAAAATTTTTTTTCAAAAGGTGGCCTTTTATCAAACTCGGAACTAATCGAGCCATTTGTGCCAGGTTGCGAAGAAAGGTATTTTAATAAATGTAAATTATGTTTTTCGTACCACCAAGCATAAGAGCATGTTCTAGTACAACTCCAAAGCAAAATAAAGTCTTTGTAAAGGAGCATAATAGGACCCTTTTTAAAATGCTGTTTATGTTGGCAGTTCAGTAGGTTTAAGAACCGAGCTAATGCATCTTGAAAGGTAAGAAAAACATGGAAGAGATTAGGGCTCCACAATTAATACAATTTCTAATGATGATTACAATTACAGAAGTCCATTTACATTACTCCGTATTCTTAAGATGTGTGCCATTTTCTTCTTTCTACAGGGTATCTTAAGAGTTTTTCTCCATTATTATAGTTATATATTATAATATATTTTAGTTTAACATTATAATACCATGCATTATTTTATTGTTGTATTAAAATTTAAAGAAGAAACCACACAAAAATATAGTTGGCATTTGAGGCTTAATGCTATAGAACAGTAATAAAAGTTGTTCAAGAAGAGCTCAGCTTATTTATTTTCTTATAAAAAAAAAATATGGCATGCAGTTCCTTTAAACAATAGTATAAAATGATTACAACATCATTCAGTGTAATTAATGATAATCTTAATAAATAAGATTATAATTCAAGGGAATTATCGACAATTATGACTTTTGTCATTATCGTGCAGCCCTAGAAGAGATACTATACCTTCTCAGAGGTCTGTAATAAACTCTTGACTTTCTGGATTTCTGCATTTTTCTCTTCAAGCTCCCTCCTCAGTTTATCCATATCAAACCTCTGCTCTTCAAACTAAAGCAACAAGATGACATGTTACAATCAGTCTTTGGAGTTTCAGCTCAACTGAAGTTAGACACGTGTGCACACTTACCTTCATGTCTGACTCTTGTCTGACTCTTTCTACCTCAAAGGCTAACTGTTGCTTAGTTCGTTCAATTTCCTCTTGAGTCTGTTGTGTGACTGATAGCATCTTTACTGTGTCTGCACTCTACAAAAGATTAAGGACACAGTCACAACTATATATAATTTATTAATATATATATATATATATATATATATATATATATATATATATATATATATATATATAAATCGAAGCATACTGTTTATTTGAAACAAAGGTAATACATTTTTGATCACACATACATTAGTACAATGCATTCTTTGTCATACCTTTCGGAGGAGTTCAGCATGGTTGGCAACTAGTTCAGCATGCTTTTCCTTCAGTTTATTATAACGCAACTCTGTTGCTTGGGATCTTTCTACAGATGAGAATGTCATTAGAATCGGTTGCCACATTTTTTATTAAAATGTATGCGTGGATGCATGCAAAGACTTACTTTCTGCCTCAACAAAGTTGGTCTGGATGCTCTCATGTTCAGTGTTGCGGCGACGGAGGGCCTCTAACTCCATGTGAAGTTGCTCATTCTCCACCAGGGTGCGCTGCTTCTGCGCACGCTGCTCCTCCAGTTCTGTCTCAAGACTGTTGATCTGAGACCTGAGCTGTGTGATATAGCGTTGAGCCTGAACACAGCAACACATGGTGAAACCACAATGGTGAGATCATAGTACGGAGTCAAGTGCATTCAAGAAATTTTCTGGTTGATTTTCCAGTAAAATGGCAGTAGATGGTGGCTCGCTTTCTGCTATTTCTGTTGCGAATGAGAAATATCAAATGGCAAAAAATCCAAAAGCAGAACTAAACAGCACTACTCATTTGAATTTCGTGAATTTTGTGCAGAACTTTCTGTCTCAAACCAAAAATGTCTCTGTGATTAAAAAAAAACAAAAACATTGTGCCATAAAAAACTAAAAAGTTAAAAGATAAAAAGTTTGCTGGTTATAATTATAAAGTTGTAATTATAATTGTAATTAAGAAAAATAAAAAGTTTGTAGTCAAACTGCTTTACGTTATCATGTATCAAATGAAACTTACCCCACAACAATACTCATCATCCAACTAGCACTAATAGTGGTATTTCCAGTTTGAACTTAGACACAGGGGTAGGAAATTCATGATATTATGGCAAGTTTAGGTGCTAATGATATTAGTCTGGATTTTGGTTTCATCTTAAAGACTGCATTCCAAGATTTAAATATTGTTAAATCCAATATTTAAATAAAATGTCTCACCTCTCCTTTTATCTTTTCAAGCTCAGCTTTCAGAAGTTCAATTTCTCGTTTCAGATGTTCGATTTGAAGGTCTCTGTGTTACAGAGGAAGTACAGAGTAGATTTCAGGTACATACTTTCAGGTACATACATACTTTGAATGTCTTCAAAGTATAAACCTTCCATACATATCACAAAATGTCACCTCTTCATAATTAAACAAATTAAACAAATGAAGTATGGTACAATAATCAAGTATGACCTACCTATCATCAAATCCATCACTGGGTGGTCCAAATGCTTGATCAAATATGTCACTCTTAAAAAAAAAAAGAAAACAGGACATATTTAAGAAGTTGCATAAATAGGAGCCAAGAAATTCAAGAAAGGTTCAGGTTAAATATTATATAAAGCGCCAACTCTTCAAAATGTCTATGTGCTAGGGCTGCACGATGTGTCGTTTTAGCATCAATATCGCGATGTACAAATCCACGATAGTCACATCGCAGGATGTGCGTGCTCACTTTCACCGTCTTCAAACAACACGAGCGCTGTCTTGCTCGTTCTCCATCGCGCATATTAATCAAAATCAATTGACACGATGATGTCAAAAAAAAGAAAAAAAAACATATCCAGTGATGAAATGTTTTCTGTGTTGTCAAATCTTGTGTGATATCCTAAATTGCAGAAATAATTACACAACGTGTCCGATTTGCGAACTACTGATTCATTTGAACCGATTCAATTTAATGAATGGTTTAAACAACTGACCTGTCCAACAATGAACTCACGAGACGTCTGAATTGGTGTATATAAAAAAAACCTGTAAGACTTTACAATAATGTTCTATTTATTAAACTATTTAACTACATTATTTAACATTTACTATTACTAAACTGTACTTCTACAACATTGTTAATTTCAACATTTAGGCTAAAGCCTTCATTGTTGAAATCAAAACTTGTACAGTATTTGTTAACATAGTTAATGCACTGTGAAGTAACATAACCAAACAATGAACAGCTGTGATTTTATAAACTAAGATAAACCAAGATTAATAAATATAGTAAAAAAAAAGTATTGCTCGTGGAAAGTTAATGTTAGTTCATATGTTAACAATTCAAACCATATCCTAAAGTTACAAACAAATAATTTACTCCAATTTAAATAATACTCTGATGTTTAAATCATCGCAATATATATTGCAGAAAAATAAAATATCGCAATGTAATTTTTTCCCAATATCGTGCAGCCCTACTATATGCTAACACAGTAAAGACGCATTAGAGCTCTTTTAACTGTTTTTTACTCAAAATCTATATCATTACACTTATTGGTCACCACTTGCAAGTACCTGTGGCTGAGAGGCCATGATAGGCTGCACCTCACTAACATCTATCAGAGACTCAGGTTCATCCTCTTCCTGCTCCTCAAGCTCTTCTTCATCTGGGATGACAACCATGGGTTTAACATGCTCTGCTAGTGCAGAGGCCCGAAGGAAGTTGGGTGGAGACTTAAGAAGAAAAAAAATGCTTGGATGTATGGATATGAAGTGTAATCAATATACAGTATCTGTTATTAAGATATAAATCAAATATTTCCTTACGTCAGGTAGTCTAGGTATCTGGATCAGCCTCTTGAAGTATAGCATGTCTCGAGCTTTATTGAGGAATGTTTTGAGGCTGAAATATAGATTTAGATTTAGTCATTTAGCAGACGCTTTTATCCAAAGCGACTTACAAATGAGGACAATAGAAGCAATCATAAACAACAAAACAGCCATGATTTATAAGTGCTATAAGAAGCCTCAGTTAGCTTAAACACAGAACACATAGCAAGGGCTTTTAAAAAATAGAATAAATAAAAAGAAAACAGAAAGAATAAAAAAACAATAGAACAAGCTAGTGTTAGAGGTATTTTTTTTATAATTGTATAATAAATGAAAAGAAAATGGATAGAATACAAAAAGATTAGAAAGGTAATTAGATTTGTATTTTTTAAATGTAATTATTTAATTAGAATAGTGAGTGTTAAAGAGGTTAAATAAAGATGGAAGAGATCAGCTGCTCGGATTGAGTTGGGCAGGTCATTCCACCAGGAGGGAACATTTAATTTAAAAGTCTGTAAAAGTGATTTTGTGCTTCTTCGGGATGCTCAGGGTACTATGGTAATATTCAAGGGACCAGTCTCTGTACTAAAGAAAATTAAATTGTTATTCACTGATAATCTTCTGTTCAAAAAGACCAGCCAGAATGATTTGTTAAAAATCAGACATTGATACTTTCTTAAGAGCATTAAAAAGAGAGCAAAGACAGAAGTCATAATATTCTGTCCATAATAATTTTAAAAAATTTCCATTTCGTCCTTGGAATATAACATTTTATAGGGACCATTTTTTGAGACTTTATGTCACTTTGGTTGCATCCTGTTGAAGTTTGAAAAGCTTGAATGTACCTTTGAAACTGCTCATGAAAGCGTTCACGGTGTCCCTGAAGTGTGTCTGCAGGTAAACCTATAAAAAATATATATATATTTGTTTTGTTTTTCCCAAGTATCAACAACTAGATTCAGAAAGTGTCTACACAACTTTATTATTAAGGCATTAACAACTTCAACATCAGTCAGTTTTTAATATTATGACTTTAATTAATGTAGCTAGAACTCTTACAGGCGTGCAGTTTGAAGAGCAGTTTGACGGTGTAGTGGTAGAGCTGACTGCTGTCCTGGATGACCTGGATGAGTGGAGCTAGTTTACACTGGCCTGACGTCAGTGTGGAGATAGCAATAGACATATTGAGCTGGCGGAGCACTAGAAATAAAAAGAATACAGAACAATTTAACTTGGTACCAGATAATGCATGATTTTTCTCTCCATTTACATTTGTTACTTGACTTTATACATGTTAATTTTAACATGTTTGGCTAACCAGGATGAGATTAGAATGGATACTAACGGGTAGTTTCTTTTTCCTAATCACTGCATTTTGTTAAAATAACAAGACATGTAAATGTAGCACAGTCTCCTAGGAAGGGGTTGCTATACTGATGTAAACCAAGAGACCAAAATTGAAGATTTAAATTCAGCACTTGATGACGTGATGCACTGAAAGTTCTAATCACACCAGTGTCATCGTGCGCATTAAAGGGTTAAAGGTCCCATGACATGAAATTTTCACTTTCTGAGGTTTTTTAACATTAATATGAGTTCCCCTAGCCTGTATATATATGGTCCCCAAGTTTCTAGAAATTTTAATCGGTGTAAATCGATATTTTGCTATCTTTCTCTGCCTTTGAGAAAAATCTCCTCTTTAATTTCCTCCTTGTGATGTTATTAGGAGAATTGTTACCTCCCCTTTCTCTGCTTTTCCCGCCCAAATATTTACATATAATTCAGTCGTAATGTCAGTACAGGCGTTACAAACAGACTTTTATGATATGGATTCGACAGAACCTCCAACAAACAGTGAGTAACAGTGTTCATTAATCCCTGATCTGTGATCAGTGATTTCTGATGTGTAGCTAATTATTAAAGTTCACACAGACTTTCTTTCTAAATCTTTTAATACTGTTAATGCATCAGTGAATCAAGCCAGTGACTAAACGATCAACTTCACATTGTTTCTCTCAGTAGCATGAAACAAATCTGTTATTTAAATTGTGATTTAACTACAGAGAGCGATCAAAGAACGCTCCCTTTATTTTTCCGGAGCTGTTACACATCGCGAGTATATCTGCACACTTGCCTAAACTGCTGTTACAATGAATGACGCTGTTATGCTGCACAACAAAGCTCTTACTGTGTTCATGTGTTTGCTATTAGTTGTGGTGAAAGCATTTTGTGAGGAAAAAACATGTTTTGCTATATTGACAAGATCACTGCATTCACGCGATAAACAGACTCTGTCTACTCACTGCAGTCTTTCATGTGATGGGAAAAGATCGAAAAAATAATTATATAATCAACACTTCCACGATTTGTTAATCTTGACAGCTGTAATAAAAAATAAAAATAAAAAAATAATAATTATATATATATATATGGGACATGGGACCTTTAATCCTCCTTAAAGCAGAATAGCAAAAGTACAGCAGCAAAGAAGACAGTGGAGCACCTGTGATAATTCAAACTCTCATGCCCTGCAAAGTATGTCAAAGCACCAGGGAAGCGTGCCAGCGTACCTCATGTACACCATCACCTCAGAGCTAAAGAAGCTGAAGTGGGGCAACAGAGAATGCAGGACACTAATGGCAATCAAAGTCACTTTATTTTTTGTCCACTGCCCTTATACAGGTGTCACATTAACACAAGGAACTGAAATATTTTATTGCTGATCTCCAGTTGAAGCAGATCCCTTATGGAAGTGAGCTGATGTTTTCTTGTCTAGCTACTATGTGAATGAGAGAGCAGGCCACAAATAGCATCCTACAACCTCTTTGCTACGCAGGCCTTATTAGCTGATATTGGCTTACATTTAACTTGGTTCTGGCAAGGAAGCATGCTCTAGGGGGCAACAAGAGAAAGTGGGACGCTTAATTTTTTTAAAATTAAATCAAACTAAGCATGAGTGCTCAGAATAACTGGTTCTGCGTATGTAGTTTTGCGTATCTGTAGCACTGGCAAGATGTTAAAAGTTCAAAAAGAAAATGGCTTGGATGTGAGGGATCCAGAGTCATTTTCTGTGCCCTTTTCCTCACTCTGGATATATACGGTTCTCGAAGGGTGGGCAGGGGAGAACCAATAATCCTTTCTGCAGTCCAAACCTTTCTGAAGTGCCTCTCAAATCTATCCCAATCACGTTTTGAGGAGGTTCCCTGATAAAATTGCTTT
The DNA here is from genome assembly GCF_003368295.1 of Carassius auratus. Classification (NCBI taxonomy): domain Eukaryota; kingdom Metazoa; phylum Chordata; class Actinopteri; order Cypriniformes; family Cyprinidae; genus Carassius; species Carassius auratus. The sequence continues at coordinate 26,965,784 of NC_039247.1, forward strand.
CAGATGCTTTCAGGTGGATCAGCATTTATTACACAGGGCTGTAGTTCACTGACAAATTATACAAACAGCTGTCATTATCGCAAATTATTTCATAATCACACAACAATATCATCTGTGATTTCTTTGTGTAACTTGTCAGTGGACTCAGCTCTGTAAATGCTGCTCCATCTGTAAGCACGTGATGATGATTTCCTGCTGATTACTGAACCGGCTTTACTAACAAAATGCACATGACAATCACATTCGATTAATCCCGCAGCCCTAGTCTCCCTAGGAAACCCTAGATGTTTCCCATCTATCAGAAAGCTGGTAATCCATTTACAGATAGAACTAGGAACAAAGAGCTGGGCTAGTTTGGTACAGACGAGTGCTGGGATGATTGCATTGAAAGCTGAACTGAAGTCCACAAACAGGATCCTCACATAAGTCCCTGGTTTGTCTAGATGTTGTAGGATACAATTGAGTCCCATTTTGACTGCATCATCCACAAATCATCTGTTCCACAAAACTACAGGGCAACAGCTCTGTAATGTTGTATGTTAAGTAAGTCCTGGTAGGAATAGACATTATATTCACAGAGACTGATGTATGAGGTTACAATCTCTGTGAGCTCATTGAGATTGATGGCAGCAGCTTCAAAAACACTCCAATCAGTGCACTTGAAGCAGACTTGTAAATCCTGCTCTGCTTCATTAGCCCATCTTATTAATTCATTATTAAAAACATCTTAATTATTGTTTCAAAAGATAAACAAAAGTTTATGGGTTTGGGATTACATAAGGAAAGTAATAGTTATACTTTACAATAAGGGTAATGTATTAACTAACAATGACTAATGGGACATTATTGTAAAGTGTTACTATTACTTTTCCTCATGTCATCCCAAACACATAATACATGTGATATAGTATATATTAAATGTTGTTAAATTAATATTAGTTAATACAAATTCAACTGTTCATTATAAGTTTATGTTGGTTCATATTAACGGATACAACTTTTGTTCTTGATTTTAAAGGAATCGTATGATGCTGCTAAAAAGAACATTAGTTTGTGTATTTAGTGTAATGCAATGTGTTCATGCGGTTTAAGGTTCAAAAAACATTATTTTCCATTTAATGCACATTATTGTTTCTCCTCTATGCCCCACCTTCTGAAACGCAACAATTTTTTCGTTCTGAAAAAATGAGATGTGCTCTTATTGGCAAGGTATATACCATCTCCCAGGCCAGCAACATTATACTCTGTCCAGCTGTTCTGCTCGTGCACATCCCATCATCAGTTCTCTTTTAGCAGTTTGATCAATGTAGTGTTAGGAATAACTAAATAACTCGGGATATTAGTTTATTTCACATCAAAGTGAGTGTTAGGCACGTTTATAAATCGAATAACTTAAGTAATTTGTGGATTAGTGCGTACTGGAGACGCAAACCATTTCAAACGATTTAGTTCGATTTGGTGAACTAGCTTGACCAGCTAAGAAGATCTGGTTAAACAGAAAGATTCGTTCGCGATCCAGACATCACTAGACAAGACAAAACCAATAAAACCCATTACTAACGAGGCATTGGTTGCATCCAGTTGGATTATTGAATATAATGAATTATACTGTCTTTTTACGTGTTGCGTATCGTGCTGCGTAAACATAAAACCATGAACATAAAAATTTCTAGTCGTGTCCTCTTTAGGAAGGCCAAACAAGTAGTTTCACTTTCACAACTAAACACAGCGACTCCATGACATGGCAGAGATGGCAACAGAGAGAATAAAAGTTAGGCCTTCTTTCTTTGTGTGAACATCTGGGTGGCGTTATGCAAATCTTCCCACATAGTGACGTAGAGATGTGGGGTTGTGTTAGAATGAGACGTTTTAGTGGGGAGTGGTTGACTCTTAACTTTTATAAAGAATATCTCTTTGGATTTGAGACTTTAGTCTTTGCAACTTTACAGACCATCTTTATGCACCAAGAGCTTGTAGCACTCCAAAGAGAAAGGAAAAACTGAAATCGCATAATATGACCCCTTTAAAAACTTTTGTGCCTATGCAACATTTGTACATCAGGCGACAGTTCTCAGTTGTGTCCTTCTATTGTGTATTCCACTACTGACTATTACAATATTTAGTTACTGCATTGAAAGGGTTTGTAGACATATTAAATATAAATTTTAAAAAAGCGGAACACTCACCAGCTTCTGCTAATCGAAGCTCTGCATCCATGTAATCAAACACTTCTACTGTGAGCTGGAACCTGGAGCAGAAAGCAGAGAAACCCTTTTAGTGTATGTCCCAATGTTAGGTAGTTGTGTAGAACCAAGCAGCAACCTTCCGGTATCTCTTGCGAAACCAACAGGGAAGTGACTAAAACTACAATTTATCAACTGGCTGCTAGAGGCTGGCTCCAAAAGGGAGTCAGTCCCATAGACTCCCCATGTTAAAATGCTCAATTTTAAAGCAGAAAAAATAACTAAATGAGATTACACCCTGGTACAAAAAGTGGGTTTGGTCTATAAAGCTAATTTTGCCCTTCATGACAACTGTAAGGGAGGGTGAATTTTTCACAATTTCACAAATAAAGTTCTGCATAATTAAGGGTGTGGCAACTTGAGTGACCGGTGCATTGTCACTGCTGTCACTGCTGCCACCGCTGTTGAGCTAGGGTGGGCATAGTTTCAGCAACCAGCTCCTGCCTCTTTGCCCATTTTGGATTATCCAGTAGTGACACGTGGTGATGCGCTGCCAAGATGCCGAAGGCCCGCTCCGCCCACTCGAAGCATCAAAAACACTCTTCAGAAATCTACGGGTGACGTTACGAACACTACGTCCATGTTTTTATACAGTCTATATGTAGAACATACAGTGCCAACAGTTGTGTAACTGAGCTACCTAAATATACTTGATAATTTACAATTATTATTACTATATATAAATATAAAAATAAATAAAAAAAATGCTAAAGGAATTATATAATTTTGGATAATGGTGAGATCCTAAAATGAACATCAAACCAAGAGTCCTAAAACTGATGACATAAAGGTGACCCCTTATACCCCTTTTTTAAAAATGTAACGTACATCTCTGATGTCCCCAGTGTTTGTGAAGTTTAAGCTCCAAATACACCACAGATAATTTTTTTATAGCTTGTTGAAATCGCCATTTTCAGTGTATGAGCCAAAACACACTGTTTTTGTGTTTCTCCCTTTTTTTTTAAATGGAAATGAGCCAGTGGTCCTGCCTCCCTTTTAAGAAGAGGGCGGAACTTCAAGAAAAATATACATTTAATTGAAAATTACTTAAATACATACAATTGAATAATTTTCTAACAGCTGAAAACCTAATGCAGGGGTCCTGTAGTGCAAAGTCCAAAAATGTATTTCTGCTGAGATAAAATACAGTAGAAATAAATACAAAGTAAATGGAATTTTACTTACACATTATTGATGTCTGTTCCCGCTGTTCGCTCTAGGACTTCATCTGTGACTTCTAGACTGGCTGGGATTTCAGAATGCTGCAAAGAGAACGCAGAGAAATATTTTAGTTCAAATAAATGAAACTGACCCTGTATTTACAAACAAAATGCCAAATTTAAATTTTATGCACAACTTTCAATTTTTATGTTATTTACATGAGCTTTAAATGTGGCTACAGGTGACCCCTTAGCATTTAATTTATTTATCAATATTTGATCATAGATTTTGAGTTGGACAAGAAGTCCAAACAGTGATTTTTAAAAGCAGTTTGTTAACATGACACAAAAAAATCCAAACAACAGCTGGTCTATGTGGTAATTACAGTACATCGGACATCCAAAAGTTTGTTTTGTTCATCGATCTCAAATGTGGCTAATCATCTGAAACACGCAGGTAGTAGCAACATTACATTACACATTACACTCTAACATTAACCTAGAAAAATGTGCGCTATTGTGATTTTGTGTAGTGTGGAAGCTGAATAGTAGCGTGCTCACTGCATGACAGTTAACTGGGAGGCACCAGTGCCTAATACTCTTAATTTTTCACTTATTCAAAACACCAAGGAAATGTGCATTCTAAAAGGATCAACACTTCAGCTAAGGTAGGCCATGTATAATTGTTTATGGATTGTTTGCTTCCTAGTTTTCTTTCTGGTTTGCTAAGCTGAACAGTCAATCAGAGTGATCTCTCTCTCAAAGAAACCTCTGATGCCGATTCAGCATGCTTAATCAGCTGAAACACTTATCTAGGTAACAATGGCAATATGCTTGTTGCTTAGCTCTCATCCAGGTGGATTATCATCAAATGTAAAAAAAATAAAAAAAAAAAACCTTGCACGGCTTCATATTTTGCTGGAAACTGATTCACATTTAATTCCTATTAAAGGAATACAAATGATTTGGGCATGCAAATGATCTTCTAACTTAACAAATCTCAAAATCCACTCCAAAGAGAAATATTTTGTTTTAAAAAAAAGATACAACGAGCGGCTTGTTTAGACGACAGTGCTTGTTTTCAGAGTTTTGTGAGATACAACGAGCGGCTTGTTTAGACGACAGTGCTTGTTTTCAGAGTTTTGTGATATCACAAAGCAGCCCATTAGAATATCATTCAAATAAATCCGGGTGGGGTCTTTGTTGCGATGCTTGGTTGAGTGTATCAGAAAGACTACAAGTGCTGCTGTAGTTATAGTTAGTTAGTTAGCCTCAAGTTATTACACGTGCAACTGAATAATTATGAATGTAAATATGCATGTTAGTATTATGAAAACATTTTTATAATAAATTGCTGACAGTACAATACTGGAAAATGATGTAATGTGCTGCATTTATTTCAATTATGAGACTACAGTGTTTCCCATACATTACATTTTTATAGCTATGTATTTATGGAGGAAAGCGACTGTCGTCAGAAAATTGAATGCCATGTCTCCAGCCATTACCGGGGAAACCTTGATCTCTACCACTCACACAGCGCCTCCTGCTGGCAGAGAATGAATTTGCACACGTATGCCATCTGGGAAACACTGGACTATGTATGGTTAGTGTTGTCAAAAGACGTCGATACCGGTAGTACCGAGGTCCCGTTCAAACCCGGTTCAGCACTATGATTTCCTAGAAGATGAAAACGAGGACGGAATCTCAAAGTCCAGTCATGAAAATGAAACGTACATTTTAATATGGACAGTCATGGAATTTGTCAAAGTTAGCATAAATTAATCAAATCAAATCTCCATATGGACCAGTATCTGTAAATGTTAAGCCACGAAAGTTGTTTGAAATATGAATCCGTGTTCTGCGCGTCTCTGTGTGAATTAATGAATGGCAGAGACGTGCGGGTTTGTTTACTACATAGACTGAAGCGCATGACGCTTGCATTATTTTGAGCATCTGAGCTTCAGAGTTCTCAGTCCATCAAGCGATCTGAACTTTTCAGTTCATCTCAATGGACGCACAGCGAACCTGTATTTTAAGCTCTGTAAACTTTTTGTGAAGGCGCACGACTCACCGTTGCTTTACTGATAGTGCTGATTCTCACACATGGAAAGAGAGAGAGAGAGAGAGAGTCTTACCACGCTGAATCAACACGCTATATGTAAACTATTCTTTGTTGTCTTCTCCTGTCAAAATAATCGAGTTAATTTAGAATTATTCATATTCATTTTCGGACAAGCAGAAGACATACCGGTTTCTCCGGTAGTGGGCGGAGCTAATGCGCAAATGGCAATTTCATTGGCTGGCGCTGATCTAGTACCGTCCCCGTTTTGATTTTAGCAAATCAGTTTGACCGAACACAGACATTAATGATTAATATTCATGAACCCAGCAGCTCATCAATTCATAGTGCATTGTATATACATTAGTATGATAGTAGGATTAGTATTAGTATTATCTTTTAATAATAATTAATATGATTATTACTATTTTTTTTTACAGAAACCCTCAATGACCAAAAATATCTTAAGCATCACCACCAGTCTTAAGTTTAGTTAAATTGACAAATTTGCATTCATTAAGCCTAAAAGTTAATTTTTACATAAAGTCATTGTGCTAGAAATATTACTATTATTTAGTAAAATGCATGTGATACTGCTACTACTGTCGAAAAAATGTATAAAACCATCCATGTTTTAATTTTAATAGCAAATTCCCTTTATTTACCAAAAATAAAATGTGTTTAAATTTCATAAATTAAAAGACAAATTAAATTTGGGTGAAACTTGTTTACAGTTTTTCATACTTATATAACTTGTAGAAAAACTTTAAACACAATTGTAAATAAGTATAAAGAATGGCATTGGTTTTATTTTTAGTGCTAAAAAGTTTTATTTATTTTTAATTAGCATATTTGTGTGTTTTTCTTTGGTACCGAAAACCATGGATTTTCATTGGTATCAGTGCAGAATACTGAAATTTTGTTACCGTGACAACACTAAATATGGTATAAAGGAAATCAACTCAGTTTCACTGAAATTCATGTGATAAATGTTATAATTAAATAACAATAAAAATAATACATTTTCACGCACTTATTTGTACATAGTAAATGCAATTATTTTTAAATACCAAGCATGAGACCATGTTTTATTGCACCCCAAAACAAATCCAAGACATTCTAAAAGAGCATAATAGGACCCCTTTAACTTTTTGGGGATTTTTGATGAATAGAATGTACAAAAGAGAACAACTCATATAATTTATTTATATAGAAAACAATTATTTTAAATTGTTAACACATTTCACAATTTTTGCAGCATTTTTGATCAAATAAATGCACCCTTAGTGTGCAGAAGATGCATTCAGACACATTAAAAAGGTCTATTGATCAAAAGAGGATTCAGTTAATCAGTCATTCATAACAGCGATTCAGTCAAAATTCTTTGCAAATTCAAATATAAATGATTAATTCCCTTTCAGCTTAAGTCACTGTCTGACCCAAGTCACAAACTGTCATTTAGGTCTTAGCTACAGTGTACATGTATACCTTACAGTATTACATGAAATATGGTTGATGCTGCACAGTCTGTCTGGGCTTTTAAGTAATAAAAAATAAGTATATAAATAAATAAAAAAGAAACTCATATTTTTTAGTTTATTTGTTTTATTGCAACAAAAGTACCTAAGGCAGGGTTTCCCATATATTGATTTATTTGTGGCGGGCCGCCACAATATCAAAACTGACTGCCACAAACAGATTTTCCAAAAGGCATTGACTATGTTGAATAAACACGAGCACTGCAAGTTTCAAAATCATAAACTGCCACGGGTGTTTTTCTATCACTGTATTCTAAATTTTAGATGTCATTTCATTCCACCTTGCATGTAATGCCCGATAAATCAGTTTTTGCCAGCTCAACGCTGCTTCATATACAGCTGTTACCGGAGAAACCTCTATCTCTCGCTTTCTAATTGCGCCTCCTGCTGGCAGAAAAATAATTTGCATATTTATATACCTGTATGGGGACGGGGGAGTGCCGCCCAAATAGAGTGTAAGGCTGTGGGAAACACTGTAAGGTACACATCAGCTTATAGCCCAACATAGGGCTGGGCGATATATCTAACGATATGATCATGTGCATCTAATCAGTAAAGCTGTTTCCGTGATTACCGCTAAATCACCATCACCTGCTTATAATTGGAGTGGCATTTAATAGACTGAGCCGTAGATCGCTGACAAGCTACGCAATATCGCGTTAATTATCCCAGATGAATCGCCTTCGATAATGAACATGATATTGCGTAGGTTGTCAGCGATCTACAGCTCTGTCTACTAAATGCTGCTCCATTTAAAAGCAGGTGATGGCAGTTTAACGTTAATCATGGAACCAGATTTTCTGACTAGATGTGCATGATCATATCGTTAGATATATCGCCCAGCCCTAGCCCTAGCCCAACACACTCATGGCTATTCATAACGGTCTTACATTTTGGTGAATTAGTGGCTAATTTGTATGAATTTGAAATATCTCATGCATATGTTTTTTTCTATGATCTGCTTAAGGGTGGACCTTCATTCATTCCTTTAAAAAATGTTTTTAATATAAATCAAATTGTACATATTCATACAAAATTACCACCTTGTAAATAGTTACCTTTCCATAAATTGCCACGTCATGCAATACTGGCATTTTCTCATAAGATTGGGTTGGAGGGCATTGGAAAATTGTCTCAAACAAAAGTGGGGCTTCAAGTCAACAAAGGTTATGGCTAATGGCTGGGTAAATACATTACAGGCACAAAAATATTTTGAAATCTACCTTAGTGTGAAACTCCATCTTGGTGCAGAGGAGTTTGGAATATAGAGAAACCAGCTGTCCATATCCATGTCTGTCCCGTGTATTAGTCTGACAATGGAAAATAATGACAACAAATCATTATAATTTGCCAAACCAGTCAAAAAGAGTTCCATAACAACTTCCTTTTGTTCTGAATGCTGAAATTTGTGCATGCACTTTGACTTACCCATAATAACCCTGTCTCAGCAATGCTGCTGTAGTGTCTCATGCAGTCTTGTAAAGTCTGGTAAAACATAATCAAGACAATTAACAATACAATCTTCTATGAGAATAGAGAATGACATTAGGCTAGTTTTAGATGCCAAAAACTTAGTAAATGAGATATCATTGGAGAAAACTGTATATTTAGTGGCATGCAAAAGTTTGGGAACCCCCTTGAAGAATCTGTGAAAATGTGAATAATTGTAATAAAATAAGAAAGATCATACAAAACGCATGTTATTTTTTTATTTAGTTCTGTCCTGAGTAATATATTTTACATAAAATATGTTTACATTTAGTCTCATATTGTGTTTCCCTCTGGAGCATTGTGAATGTTAAACCTTTTTTAATAGTTGTGTTTGAGTTACTCAATATGAAATGATGGATCTCAAAATCATACAGTCACTGCTTTAAAGGGTTCAAATATGCAAAAGAAGCTGGAAAACTGAAGAATCTGCAAGACTTGGAGGATTTTTCTGAAGAAAAGTGCTCGGTTTAACTGTTCAGAACAAACAAAGTGACTTCTGAACAACCGTCACAAAAAAGGGTTCCCAAACTTTTGTATGGGGTTATTAAAAACAAATTGTAAAAAATAAAATCTGCTATTTTTTTTTCTTTTGAACTAAAATGTTAACATTTAAAATATCTTACTCAGGACAATACTAAATAAAAGAAATTTGCATGATCTCTCATTTTGTTAAAATTATTCACATTTACAAAGCTTCTGCAAGGGGTTCCCAAACTTTCGCATGCCACTGTAGATTATATTTGATGGTCATAAAAAATAATAATAATAATAATAATAAAAAAAAATAAAAAAAAAAATAATAATAATAATAATAATAAAAATTGTTCAAGTGTGTTTTGTATTAGGCCTCTGAAACAAGCTAATAAAACCACTGTTATAGAGGTAGGGCAGTCATTGGAAAACAAAAAAATTTATTTAAAGCAGATAATTATTAAATTAAAATGGAAGCATACTTACATTTCGGTGACCATCACGCATGATTTTGTGTAATACATGGCAGAACTTCCAGCTAATGATGGCGCTGCTTGGCAAGGGCAGACCAACGGCATATGACCAGAAGGTATAGGCCCCCTTCTCTCTGTGGGTTCCCAAAATAATTCCTGTTCATGCCTTTAAGGAAAAGATCTTAAGCACAAAGTATAATAGCATCATACAAAATTTGTGTTAATATCACAATTCATCAAACTGGGGTAAGTCTGCTAAGATGTATAATTTTTGTAATTTATGGCTACTAACAGCAGTGTTTCCCACACAAGACAAACATTTTTGCTTTTATTATTTTTATCTTCTTGTACTTTTTTATCCGCTCTAAAATTAAAGCATCGTATCTTTGTGCGTGAAAACAGTTTCCTCCTGCGGACATTCTCATGTGCGCTGCAGAGACGAAGTGGATATTTCACAGAAAAAGACAGGGCTCGACAGTGCAGGCACTTCAGTCCCTTTTGCGACTAAAATAGATGTGTGCAAACTAAAATGTATTTAGGAGCATGTGTGCGAATAAAGCGAAAACCCTCCAGGTGAGTTAAATTTAATGGCATAAAAAGACATGAAATGGTAAAACAAATGTCTTTATGACATTTTAAGATGTCTTATACTTTGTGATGGAAAAACATAAATCACGATACAGCCTATTGATTTTTAAACTTCAAAATGTTATAATTTCATTAAAAAAAAAAAAAAAAACAGGTGCTGTGCTTCAGACTGCTTCAAAGTTATTCTCAATCAATGAATAGCGCACTTTTATGCCAAGCGATTGCTTATGATTTGTTGATGAATTATTACAATGTCTACTTTATGACCTTTATATAACGTTTTAGACAGTTGCAAGCAGGGTTTGAAATGAACCCACAACCTGCCAAATGCGGGTAAAAATCATCTGTGACAGGTAACGTCAAATCATTAGCCAATTTGGCTGGTTACTTTTCTTCACTCATTAAATTATTGAGGTAGTTAATGTAAGCCTTATCTGTGCAGATTTACTGAACTCGTGATTTAAAGAATACTGAACTTGTAAGTCATCATGATAACAATCCTAATTGCGTAGCATCTGCACATAGGCTACCTACCTAGAGCATACCCTTCACTACGCAACAAATAATGAATGGCATGCTGGTTTCCTTTGAAAAGCAATAGCGAATACTCTCTCTCTCTCTCTCTCTCTCTCTCTCTCTCTCTCTCTCTCTCTCCCTCTCCCTCTCTCTCTCTCCTGATTTTATTCATTTTGATCCCACCAACGTCTTAAATTTAGTTGTTGGGATCAAATTTAAGGCCATAAAAGTTTTAAATAGTTAAAGTCTTATGATTTCAAAAGGTCTTAAATTTGGGTACAGAAAGACAATAATTGCGATATAGCTTAATGTGAGATTAAACTTCCAAAGGCTGATTTTATTGAATAAATATGAGCACTGCACTTTTCAAAATTACTTGCTTTGCTGTACAGCCATTACCATGGAAACTGCTATATTTTGCTGCTCCAAAAGCTTCACCTGCTGGCAAAGAATGAATCTGCGGTTTCAATAAGCCCTTCTGTGGTTTTTGTGCAGACCATTGCAAAAATCGACCCATATTTATATGCAGCAAACACTCAAAAATGTGAACTGGTGGATCGACAAGAAGCGAATGCATTTTAAAAATCAAAATATATTAAATATATATATTAAAGATATATTTAAATGTTATCAAATGAATATAATAATTGATAGGTAATAATTGTTTAAATGTAATAACTGATTCTTTTGACTCATCCCTTTTCTTAAAAATGATTTAAAGGCTGAAATGCGTGCTGAAAACATTTTGCTTGTGTAAAAACCTGTAACTGAACTGTGTATATATGGTATGAACTCATCATAGGCAAGCCTCAATGCACCACCCTTAGAGTTTATCTGAGGATATGTGAGATGAATTCAACAGATCACACGCACCTGCAGGGCTTCTGTGAATGGAGAAAACTGAAAAACTAACCCCTATAGGTTTTACATAATAAGGAATATGCATATACACTAAATATATTTCACTTAAATCATATTGAAAGATTAACAAAACGAAAGAAAAAGTGTGCTAAATAACGGTTCATTGTGACATTTTTTCAAAGTTTTCGGAAAGGAAAATAAAACTGCAGAGAGAAGTTTTCTTTATTTTGTGAAAGGTTTACAGTTTTAATTATTGAGCAAAATCTGACAGCTTTGAATAATATGTCTTGTTTTAATATTTTTTTAGAAATATAACCAATCAGCTTTGGTATGACCATCGCGCTGAAACAACAATTTTGCTCATTAAAGCCTGTACATTAACAAAATAAAATAGAGTTAAATAAACAAATAAAAAGTTAGACTGCCGTTGTCGTACAACATGTTGCGTTCAGAGTGACCGCGACTCACTGTGCTGATAAAGCCGATTTGAAGGATGATGTTTTATGTAGACAAAAGTACAAACACTATATAATAAATAATATTTTAGCATCCAGATACGTCTGGAACATGGAAACATTTGGATTCGTGCAGGATGAGAGATCCAGGCATCAGCTTCAGCTTAAATTAATTTGTTTTTGGATTGACGTTTTTATAGCCTAAACTTGTTTTGTTTTCGAGGGAAAACAAATAGCTGTTTTTATAATGTTTGTAAACATTTTGCTTTAGACTACAAGCATTTTAGCCTTCATTTCATACATAGGGCTAATAAAATGCAATTCCGCAACTTTAGTTTTTTTTTTCCACTTTCAAAACACAATCTTTCATCTATATCTATATCTATATATATAGATATCTATCTATCTATCTATATATATATATATATATATATATATATATATATATATATACATATACACATACACATACACATACACATACACATACACATACACATACACACACACACACACACATATATATACAATGCAGCAAATATGTTTAAATATCGTAAAAAAACATTGATGTCTTTTTTTTGTAGCCTACATTCGGCCAAAATCTAGAAAAGATGACAAACCACAGCGGGTTATTGACTAGCGTTAGATCTCGATTTTCTTTTTTTTTTTTGATTAAATAAAACGTTGTACTTTATTATTATGACATTAGTTTTATTGTAGGGAGTGAAATTTAAGGTTAAAATTTATGTTCTATAACTTTAAATAGGATATGAAGGTAATATCGAGAGAACAGAGACCCGCGATTAGAATCGCGGGAGAGAATAGTCTGCGCGCAGTTATGAGAGGTAAGTTAGAGAGAGAGAGAGAGAGAGAGAGAGGGATGAAGCAGACTGTGTAATCAGATGTGGCTAATTCCTAATGTTCACCTCTTCATGTTTAATAAATCAAGTGTTATGATCTGCCGAGCTCCCTTTCGGTGTCCTCCTTCCTACAAAGCCAACGAGCTAGCGCACAGTAAGAACTGTAAAGCCTGCATATAGAAACGATGCACGTTACATGATTAGGCAAATTATAGACACATAATATTGTTTTTAAAGAATAACGTTATTAACCGGTATTTTTTCCACCTGATCAGAGGAACGCAGGAACAGAAACGATAAAATATCGATTCTGCTCAGAGAGAACCGATTGAATTTACTTTTCGTTTTCAAGCCCTGCTTGGAGCTCCTAAAAAAAAAAATTATAATTATATATATATATATATATATATATATATATTTCGATTCTGAAAGGGGCAATTATATTGTAATGAGATCCCTTTGCCACGTCACAAAGTGAGTGAATTCTGATGCCCTCTTTT